>NW_024100458.1:600000-889131 GCF_016545835.1 Crotalus tigris
GTAGCTACACCCTTATTTATTATCTGTCTTACTGGGACTTGGAGCAATGTTCTAGTGCAGTGGTGTTAAACTGCCGGGCTACGGGCCAGATGCATCATAGTGAAACTGCGCCTACCCCATTGCCAGCAATGACAAAAAAGTTGCGACACGTCACATGACATTGCAAGTTTGACACCCCTGCTCTAGCCTGAAAGCTAATACGCACCTACAAACACAAACACTTACCTGATGTGCTTGACCTCATGATGCAAACAGGACTAATTCACCATTTGGGATATTCCAAGTTTAAATCTAAGCAACCCACTAAACAATTTTACAGGGGTTCTGATTTTTTACTGCTTTCTTTCTTACATATATTCACAGGTAAGTGAAGAAAACTGTAAAAGCATTTGTCTGTTAGAAATTAGACTCTGGAACAAGCCCTAATGCTTCAAGTGAAACTTATTCAAATGGAAATGTGCAATTTGTAAATTACCAATGTAAGAATTTTATTTAGAATCCAAATCCAAATATTGTATTAATCCCTACCCCTCAGTTTTAGAACAAGCTTTACTAAGACAGCTTATAATAAAGAATAAAATAATATAAAATTGTAATAGAAATAATGTCAGATAAAATTAAATCTTTTTCTTCCAGTAATAGAAATCAGTAAAAAGCTTAATAAATCTAACCTCACTTAAGTTGGTTTACCATTCCAGTTTTATCATTCAGAGATTACTGATGGGAATAAGATGGTGTAGATGTTGCAATGACTTGAAAATGTTAGCAGAAAACCACAGAAGAACTCCGTTGTTCTTTGGACCCAGTCCAACAACAATCCTCTGAGCAATTATATCTGCTTAACTCTGGAACCTGCCTGCCAATGTCTTTTTTTTTCCCTTTCAGGCAGTTGCAAAGACATTGATGGTTCCCATGGGTGCTCCTTTGCTATGATGATGTGTTCTGAGCCAGTTCTTTGGAGCTACCACTGGAGAGAACATCTGTGTCCTTTTCACAGTTGAGAAATCAGCAATTTGAATCTAACACATCAGAGACATTTTGGTGTGCAAGTCATAATATGATAAAGGATGTTGGAGTCTGGCAGCCAAGGATCATAAGATGAAAAGACATTTCCTTTTAAAAGGTCAACTGAAATAATCTTTACTTCAGACAGAATATCACAGAGACAAGATTAGTTAGCAAGTGTCTAAATAAGCATATCCTTCAAAAATACAAAAGTGTGACTAGAATTTCTTTCCCGAACAATATTTTACTCCATTTTCTTCAAATGGATCTTTCATATATTTTGTAAAAAATGATCTTCACCAGAGTATGTTCAGGAAAACGGTTAAAACACTTCGATGCAATATGATCCTGCAATTAACAACTTTTCATCATAACTTTTATCAACACATATGCCTGCCAGAGTGGCTGAAACGGGAGGAAAGGGACTGCTTTTGCCTGAATTCTTTATTTCTGAACAACAACCACAACAACAAAAACTCTGATGGTTTCAAAGCAAGAATAAAAGCTGAAGAAAGGAATTTTTCCAGAAAACAAACTTGACAAGTATTATAGTTTGCAACTGGTATCTTGTTATCAGTGTACAAATTCTAAATGAGAATTTAGCTCATAAAATGCATATTCTGTTATGGGAAATAAAGCAGTGCTCACTTTTGCAAAAGCAGAACCTTACATCATCTGGCATAGAATACTGGTAATAAAGAAATAAAAATTCAGTGGTAAGTGTGATCAGGTAGGATACATTATACATTAGGATCTCTTAAAAAGCCTGTGCTCCAAAAGGCTCTTTAAGAAATGCAGGTCTAGTCTAGGGAAAGATAATAAAGTGCCATTGGCTTGTAACAGGTCTGGTGGAATTTTTACAATGATCTTTTTAATTAGAAATACCAACACCCAAAACAAATGGGCAAAGTTGGTGGGAGAATACTGACTAGAATAGAAACAATGTCAATCTTATGATTTGAACCAATCATTAGCTCAAGCTGTATTTCCAAGATTTAAAAAAATGCATCATGATTTACAATGAAATTTAAGAAGAGACGAGACCAGGAGTTCTCAACCTTGGCAACTTTAAGACTTGTGGGACTTCAACTCCCAGAATTCCTCAGCCAGCTTTGCTGGCTGAGGAATTCTGGGAGTTGAAGTTCACAAGTCTTAAAGTTGCCAAGGTTGAGAATCCCTGGACTAGACAATCACTTGTCTGAGGTTCTCCTGCTTGAGAACCTTCCAGTTCTATTCTATTCTGAGTTTTAAAAATTAAGCTATTATACTGTAAACTTCCAAAAATATTTTTACATTTTTGTATCTTGAACTATAAGAAAAATGTTTCGCGTAATCAACTACTAAGTAGCTTATGGTGTATAGGATACTCCTAGGTAGTGCAATATTTATGATTTCTGTGCAATATTTCTCAGCTCACCATAAAGTAGTTAGTCCTTTATTCTGAAAACTCCTAGAAATACCATTCTGTGCTATGTTTCTATAAAGAGTGCACAATTCTGACTATAATCGAGGTGGGTATTGTTCTGTTATGGAGAAAGAAGAAAATTCTGAGGCAGTAAGATATGCTGATCTCCACATTCCATCTTGCTATTCTGTTCAATGTTTTACCATCTGATGCCATTTCCTAAACAACCCGAGGAGCATCTATGGACTCCCATTCAAGAACTGGTACACATTCCTTGGAACAGAAGCAAAGCCCAGAATTGGTTTGTTGTTTTTGGAACAACAATGGATTGGCTCCACTGATAACAGCCTTTTGGAAGTTAGTTAAAACCAAATTATTTTAGAAGCTTAGGGTGCATTGTGATATCATCAGGGTTGCATTATATGATTTTAATTGCAATTTAAGTTTTAACCTTGACTGTTTTAGTGTTGAATAATTGTTGTGAATCATGAGTAAGCCAAAATAAGCTGTGGTGTATAATTTTAATAAAGTTTACTGTTTTTTGTGTTGTCCACCCAATTGTGATTGGATCAAAGAGCTTCATGGTTGGATAGATATGTATGTAGCAGCATTAAAAAGGCAAATGTCACCACTGAGTGTATTAGACAGAATTTATCTCCCATTTGCATACCAAGATCAAGACAAATGGAGGAGCTACAACAGACATTTTTTTTCTTTGATATAGCCATACTGCATACATCAGTGTTGTTAATTATGGATAGAAATAATGAGAATAGTTTTGAAATCATATTGGTTGTTTATATATAATCTTAATCATTACACATTCTTGTATTGTTCAAAAGACTTTTTTTAGGAAGTCCAAAGGAAGATCAATGAAAGTAATACCTTTCTTCTTCCAATGCAAATGTCCTATGAGTAGAACCCCATACATTGGAAATCATGCTACAATCGCATATGGAGTAAATGATGCACATACTTTTTGTGTTTTTACTTTTATTTCAAATAAAATTGAGTTGAGATTTAAATACAGTCAATTCATGTATTAGCTTTTTTTAAAGAACAAAAGTACAATTAGAAAATTTTTATGGAGACTTTTTTTGGCTGTCTTTAAAGAGACTCAAAGTAAATATCTCAATGTCAGTCATTCAATATGTCCTTTTCTATTACTATTTTCTCCTTTTCAATGCCTGCAATAAGGAGACAATGCATCTGTAAAGTATTCCCGCCCTTAATTTCACAGTTAATCAGCAAAATTAGTTACACATCTATGCTTTTTTCCTAACATAAGGCTGCTCAAAATGCATCTTAAAGAATAAGAACCAATGCTTTTCCAAGCACCTTTGAACAAAGGTTACTCTCTTCTGTAATTTCAAGTTATTTCATAGAAAATACTTAATTACTTAAAGCAATTTCACAGGCATCTTTTGAGATTTGGAACACTATTATTCTCAAAGCAAAGGAGTAGAGCCAATTATAAGAAAAAGTTTCCTTGTATTAGGGATAAATGTAGATGCTGTAGCCTGAGCAACTTTTTGCCAATCCAGCATCAAGGATTAATACTTTTATTTTCCTAACTTCAGTGCTTTTGTAATCAGATTTATTTATCGCTGTAACAGCTGCTTTAGAATCCACCCTACACTGATTTGGTTGTATGCAATGTTAAAATATTTGTAAGGCAGTCCAAGAGTATCATACAACACAAATGCTTTCACACATTTGTAAATTAATAATGTCAACAAATATGGAAATCATTCAAGGTCCCAATTCAGAAGAATTCATATGGAATGTGAAAATGTGGCAAAACCAGCAAAGAACACTCCAATGCAGTGCAAACCCATTTACTCAGTGAGAAGTCTGAATGAGGTCTAGCCCTGGGTAGTAGAATATAGCACAGCAGCTATCACTAGTAGTTTTTCATATTTTATAAATGCTTTTTAGCCTTTTCAAAAAAAGTATTCAAAGACAACACTTTTGGTCATTAGCTAAATTCTCAAATCTTTATAGTTAAAGTGTAAACTGTATTTCCATGAATTAGGAAAGCAGCCATAGTTCATCCATTGCCATGACTCCTGAAGAATTGACCTGGGAATGTTTGACAAGTGATACTGCCTTACTAATGACAAAATGTAGCTCAGAGACTATAGAACAAAGAAATCTATATGATTTTTTTTAAGGTGAAATCAAGAATTCTTCAATTGTAGTCTGCAGCCTGCTGCTAGTCCTGGAATCTTTTGCCTTAAAGGTAATGGTAGCCAAGAATATCTATAACCAAGGATGGTTTCTGATGGTTCAGGATGGAGTCTGTTTATCGAGCCAGATTATAAGTCTCTGACTAACTATAACACCATTATTTGTCTCTAAATGTTTGCCAGCTATATGAGGTTTTGACAGGTGCTTTGTTTCTGGTCATGACTGATTATAACAATGTCATGTTAATTTTGATAACAAGCCTGGTTCTAAAATGGTATTAAAATAGGCAGCTGATGCTTTGATTAGTTGACATAAAACTTTTACACATTTGCCACTCCAGCAATTTTCAGTGCACAAACAAGCACCAGTAAACTGGTCAACCTCTTATGAAAGTCAAATATCTGCATGTTCACTTTGGCTGCAATCTTTAAAGCAGAGAAAGGAACAGTTAATTAAGTGCAATAATAAACCAGTCAGTTATATAAAATAATATAAAACATCAAGTTACACAAAGAGATATAAGTCCTAAGTCAGAACAGAAAAAGATGCTTTGGAAATTATGGAAGTGACAAAGTTACATCTCATAACTCAGTTCTAACATAGAATAAAAAATGCTAAATAAATGCAGAGTTCTGAAAGCAAATACTTATTAACAAAGCTAATCAACGTTGGCATGGACTGTTTCTTCTCTGCAAACAAGGCCACAGATTTCACAAGATACTCTTTAGATTAGTGTTTAACCTCAGCAACTTTAAGAGATGTAGATTTCAACTCCCAGATTTCCCCCAGCCAACATGTTGGATGCGGAATTCTGGAAATACGTCTTAAAAGTTCCTAGTTAAAGAAACACTGCTTTAGATGAGCAGCTGATTATTTCAATCAGAATTAACTTCTGCCTCAAACTTGCTTCTGCACATTTTGAACCTAATACTGAAATGATTTGCATGAAAAAGCCATAGAGTATATGTATTTTATTTTCTCCTGGACAAGGGCAAATTTCTTTGTCCTTAGAACATGCCACATGTTTAATTTTGTAAGACTTCAAATTGAATATACTCTATACCTTGTTATAATATAAAACAAACCAAGGCACAAAAACATGATATGTTCCATAAGGAATTTCTCCTCCACCCAACAAAATAAGGAAATTGACAATAGCATGATAATATAGAAGTCTGCATGGAAAATGAAACTGGTGGAGTTTGGTCTTACATTACCAGAGTAAAATGTTAACAATGCCAGTAAATATGGACTTTTAAAATATGAATTATTACATTAGGGATTCATGTCTTATAAAAATATTTTATATTTCTTCAGTTTGAGTCCAACTTCGGGGAGCTCCACTAAATTATAGGTTATTATTGAAGATATGTAAGGAAGCTAGCAGCTTATTCTCAGCACCTGGTCATATAAACATTACACTACTCCTTCTGCAAAATTTTGATTTTATAATCTTAGCATCATCACATTTGTTTGCAATCTTAATGAAACTACAGTACTTAAGATAGGTTCTAAATGTTTTTGGTTACAAATGTGAAAAAACAGGGAAAACCCATTATTTTGGACTGAAATATTGCTTTTTCTTCCACACTATTTTGTAAAATTTTAAAAAAGCAATCTAACTGTAATGGAATATCCATCTTTATGGGAAGGGATCAAATTCCTGCAAGTTGTTTCTGATCTCATCATACAGAAATGTCCAACATGGCAGAGTGTATTAAACCTCACGGTAATAATATAGCTATAGTTATTATGAAATGATGGTTTCAAAAATATCTGCCAAAAATCAAAGTACACACAGAAAACAGTTATATTGCATTCTGGAAAATTGTTTGGTCTACAAGTGGAAACCCACTGGTTACATAATTCCATCTCATATTCACTGATGTTATCTATGTTACATACATCTCTTATACAATTCGGCTTATCAGCCTATAGAGTCTCTTCATATATGTGGTCCCTCTCTACTTTTTTTTCCAATATAATTTTCTTTCCATGCTGTACACTGGACATATGATTCCAGGATTGGCAGAGAATGTACTTTCTCTGCAATCCTGGGGGGAGGAGGCAGGGGGGGGGATGTATTGGTATGTATTTTTTAAGTTCTGCAATTGAAGCAAATTCTTGTTTTTTGTTTTGTGCTTAACAGTGTTTAATTGTTCTTTCTGACAGTAATGTTATTCCTCTCCAAAAAATATTTAAGAACTAGAAGGAGAACATCCCAGTCTCTGGACATGCTGCAGATGGGTGCTCTGTGCTATTCCAAGGACAGCACACTATCCTTTACCCTGTCAACTAGTAAACAAACATTAATAAAGTATTTGAACATGAAAAAAAGAATAGGTTTGCACTTCAATTGAATATTTTCCATTATTTGTTATGAAGGATAATAACTCTAATTTCCTGAACAGTAACCTAATTTATTTTGCATTCTTACTTTTATATTATTAAACCACACCTACATTTGCTTTTTATAAGCCACATGGAACAGCATCTGTAAATTTTACCATGTCACTCCCTCAACTTTTCAAATATTTATGTCATATGCCACACATATTCTTATATATAACACCAACAAACGTCTTAAATAAATAGCAGACATAGGAATTAATATATTATTCAGCAAAGATAATCAATTTGCCCAAAAGGCCATGATCTATTGGTTCATTTCACATTAGATACAACTCAGGCAATATATTAACAATCTTTCATGATATTTCTTTAGGTTGAAACAATCACTTAAGAAACTCAAGAGCTATGGTACTAGGAGAAGGGAAAAATTAAAGAATTTCCTCACTATTTTTTTTCTTAAGTCAGTGGCATTCCAAGCTACTCTTTGCTCTCTATGAGCAAAATATAGTATAAGCACCCAGCAGATGTTCCAAATGACATGAACGAGGCACTTAGGAGCCCCTGAATGGACTAATTTGATAAAAAATAAAAACAAATCATATGGATGCTATAAATAATTCTACATGTTTTATAATGCTATCTCAATTTTCCCAAAAATTGTTTAAAAATTTTATGTACTGGAGATTTCTGGATGGGTATGGAAAAAAATACAAATGAATTTGCCAGTATCTATTCTACAAACACATAAACACAGGTGTTAATTAGGATCCTCTTATTTTGTGATAAGGGAGAGAGCTGAATTACATTTCTTTAACTATTTGGTATTACCAGCTACAATCTTTGAGAAAGAAGTGCTGAAATAGTAGTTTGTGATTTGCTCTTGAAGCCTAGTAACAGCCACAGTGAGAAATTTTTTTATACTGGAATTTTTTTCACTGCTTATTGTAGGATGGAGCATTTAAGATTCCTTAGTCAAGAGAAATTGCTTGCATCTCTTCCATTTCTCTGCTGCCTTCTGCATCCTGAAGAATGGGACAGAAAACATTTATGAATCAATGCGAGGAAGTAATTTTATTAAGTAATTTTATAAATCATACAATCCCAAAGATTAGACTTCTTTCTCCAGCTTCCTAGTTACGTACCAGGTAGAAGAGGGTTTCCCAGTCTATGAATTGTATCTCTCTTGGGGTGGTGCAGACAGAGTTCAGAGATGGGGTGAAGGACTTTTGATTGTTTGTTGCTGAACAAAGTTTCATTGTTCATTTATGTTCATGGTTGGAGTTTTGGAGTTTGGAGTTTTAGAGAAGGTATGTACATCAAGATTACACTAAAGCAGGGGTTCTCAACCTTGGCAACTTTAAGACTTGTGAACTTCAACTCCCAGAATTCCTCAGCCAGCTTTGCTGGCTGAGGAATTCTGGGAGTTGAAGTCCACAAGTCTTAAAGTTGCCAAGGTTGAGAACCCCTGCTAAAGGGAGCTGTGATGGCAGATGGTTTAGGAACTTCTGATGTAGAAGAATCCTGAATAGCTGAATTCTACTTCTTTCTTAATCTTTTACGTTATGCAAGAGAGGAAAAGCCTTTCTGCTGTTGACTGAGCACATATCTAATCTAAACTTTAGATCTGGCAAATTGATTTATTATAACAAATCTTCAAAAATGTATCACAGCAATTATGATGCTGTAGTATTGACATTGATTAGCGACTGGGTGAATTTAACAAATACAGAAATACTTCATTTGGAAGGCTGGGACCTATTTTTTGGATGGCATGCCTATTTAATATTTAATAAAAAAGTGGATTGGGTTTTTAAGTCTCATATTATAAGAAACTCTTTGTTAAGAGTGTGGAGAAAGTATTATAAAAGTGACTTCAAAATACCATTATGGGCTATACCTCGGCATGCCATAGAAGGTATAAGGAAAGGGGTAAATATGGACAAGGTCTCTTACGTACATTTACTAAGATGGGATGGCCAAGACTGGCAGTTAAAATCTTTGGAAGAATTAACACATGAAAATTTAACTTATTCATGGTTCCAATATAGACAAATAGTGGATAGATGGAAGATGGATTGTAAAACGGTCTGGCTTAGAGAAGATGAAATTTTTTTAAAACAAGTAAGAGATCAAAGGCCAACCCATATTAAGAGAGTTTATGGGGTTTTAGTGGAATTAGATTCAGAACTTTAACTAGTTAAAGATTGTATGATTAAATGGGCACAGAATATTGGTGAAACGATTTCAATGGATACTTGGGAACTTATTTGGATAAGAAATGTTAAATTCACACAAGCGCAAAATTGAAGAGAGAATTTTTATAAGATGTTTTATAGATGGCACCTTGACCCAAAGAAAATGTCCATTATGTACCCTAATCTACAGCCGAAATGCTGGAGATGTGGATATTTGGATGCTACCTATTACCATATTTGGTTGACGTGTAAGCATATAAAAGCTTTTTGGATTAAGATATGGTGGAATATTCAAAGAATTTTTAAAAGGAGGGTAAAATTTACTCCGCAATTATTTTTACTAGGTATTGTTATGGACTGTGATGCTAAGGAGGTTATATTGATGTTAAATTTGATTACAGCCGCTAGGTTGTTAATAGGACAATATTGGAAGAAGGAATCTTTGCCTACTTTACAAGAATGGTTTCATAAAGTTTCGTATTTGGCAGAAATGGCAAAGATTTCGGCTTTCTTAAAGGAGCAATCTCAAGAAAATTTTTTTGCGGTATGGGAAAAATGGATAAATTTTATACAACATAATTTGGATATGGAAAAATATTATCTAGCCTTTTTATAATTTGTAAGGATTGTTTTTTCTTTCTTTCTTTCTTCTTTTTCTTTTTTATATATATACATTTTTTATGTATTATTATTCATATATTTTTTTTTATATATATATATATGCTTTATTCTTCGTCTACTTTCTTCTTTCTTCTTTCTCTCTCTCTCTTCTCTTTTTATTTTTTTTTTCTTTTTTAGTATATATTATTCATTTTAAAGTTTATGTTATGTATATTATTATTATATATATTATTATTGTGATTTTTATTATTATTATTAATTATTTTATAAATTGCAAATGTTATTTTTAAAATATTTGTTAAATAATCCTATATTCAGTTCTGGGAAGTCGGGGGGGGGGTGGGGTGGTTGGGGAGGGGGGGGTGGATTTTTATTTGTAAAATTTTTGAAAAATTTCAATTAAAAAAAAAAAAAATGTATCACAGCAGATACTAGGAAATACTAATTCCAATAAAAAAACTTATTTGGTATCTACCAAATTCAGATTTTTTTTTTGTTTCCATGATAACAATTTCAGAAATTAACAGCAATTTTCTTATCAGATGTTCAGTCTCTCTTTTTTTTAATTGCAGGTATACAGATAATTACTTACTTAATGACCGGTTGTTTAACAACTGCTCCAAGTTACAATAGCCCAGTGGTTCTCAACCTGTGGGTCGGGACCCCATTTGGGGTCGAACGACCATTTCACGGGGGTTGCCAAACAACGCAGTCCGCCGTTTTTTTCCCCTTTTCCTTAGCTCTGCTACTCCCTTTTATTCTATTGGCTTTTGAAAGCCAATAGAATAGACTCTCTTGAATAGAGTCTAATTCTATTGGCTTTCAAAAGCCAATAGGAATTGTCCAGGCTGTCTCTGCCCTGCTGAGCCCGCCAAAAGTCCCATTCTGCAGACGGTGCTGCACCAGTTGAGTAGTCCTCGACTTACGACCGGTTGGGGGTCGCGGCATTAAAAAGGTTGAGAACCACTGCAATAGCCTCAGAAAGGCTGCTTCACAGCCCATGTAAAGCACCTCTGGCTATCGCAAAATGTCACACTAACACATCCGCAGTCATATGATTGTGATTTGGGTGCTTGACAACTTGTTCACCCCGTTGCCAAATTCCCTACAATTGCCATTTGCAATCTTCTCTGTCAGCCTCCTCAGAAAGTCAATGGGAAAGCCAGCAGGGAAGATTGTAAGCTGCTTCCACCTGCCAAGAGGACTCCCTCTCGTCTCAGGAGTTAGCTGAAAGAGCTTTCTGCTGATCTGCAGCAGAAATACAAACAGGCACAGAGCTTAAAATCTTTCTCTCCCCGCCTCTACGGAGCTCTCCACAGATGCAGCGAGGGAGGGACTCCAAGCATTACCAAGACCCTTCAGAGAAAGCTGATCTAGATGGGAAAGCAAAAATATCTACAGTAGTATGAACATACAGTAGTATAAGAAGAGTCAGATTTTGGAAATATTGCAGAAGTGGCAGGCTTGTCATAAGAGAAAGAAAGACTAAAATGTCATAAGCAGCCCAAAGTAAGGCAGGGTGGGTGGGTGGAGGACAGACTAGAACTGAAAAAAGGCGATTTATAATTCATGGAAAGCCATCCCAGAGACGATAAGATTTTGTGAGGCTCCCTGTCTCCCCATCTATGAAGAAAGAGTGTCCACAAGGAGATAAATTTTAAAGTGGAAAAGGTCCACTGCAGATATTCAGGAGAAATAAGAAATCTTTTCCTGAGAAATGTTTTCATTAAAGCAATCCCGTGTGCCCCTTTTTCCAGAAGAAAAACTTTCTTAGGCCTGGAACCGGCAGGTTTTGTTTTTTTTTTCCCAGAGGGAGCGATGGAAAGAGAAAACTACAATTAAAAAGAAAACATTTAGCGAATAGGGGAAAGGGCCTCCACTGACATGAAGTAATCAGACCAAAGGGCACAGCACTTTTTCTATCATTTCCTTTCCTTTCATTTCCTCACCACCTCTCATCCCAGTGGATTGCTCTGTAAACCCTTGTTTTCAAAAACAGATAAAAAATGCTACCTCTTTTGTGATAACGGGCAACTCTGAAGCCAGAGTCAACCAATGAGCAGCTTTAGAATTATCCCCCAGTTCCTTGTAGCACTGTAAAAGGAGGAAAAGAGAAAATCAAAACAATGAGATATTTTCCTTTTTGCAACCAATAAAGTAAAGTAAACCAGGTTTATTTCTTTCAAATATTAACATTGTACAAGTGGAAGAATCATAGCCTTTCTTGAACTTTGCTTCTATTGCAGTACAGAGCAGCTAGGTAAGGCCTTTATATTATGTACATTTACCCCCAATACAGTCCACTGAATAAAATAAAGCAGGGTTGTCCAAACTTGGCAACTTTAAAACTTGTGGACTTCAACTCCCAGAATTCCCCAGCCAGTTGGATATCCCTGAAATAAAGCATGCACAGGCAGGGTATTGACTTTCACAACAAGCACAAGGTTGTCACAAAGAAGTTTAATTTTCAATCCTTTTTCAGGCCAGTTTTTCTTTATGAAACATAACACTTCTCTATCCATTTACTTTATTGCAGAGATTCTCAAATAATGGACCAATCCCTGGGAAGATGCATACAAACTGGGATGGCAGGGTGGGAGTGATTGGCCATCTTTTCTGTGTGTTGGTTGCACTGCAATGGCACAGATAATGGCAAAGCTCCTTTTTGATGGCCTTTGCAGCAACAGCTCCTGCAGCAGCCCTTAGCTCAGTGTTTCTCAACCTTGACAATTTTAAGGCATGTGGACTTCAACTCCCAGAATTCCACAGCCAGCAATGCTGGCTGTGGAATTCTGGGAGTTGAAGTCCACATGCCTTAAAATTGTCAAGGTTGAGAAACACTGCCTTAGCTCCTCTTGCATGCTGCCCAAGGCCATATAGCTGGGACTGAGGTACGTTTGCCTAGTCTGAATTTTCCCTGCTGTTAAGGAGACCTCTTCCTTGGGCAGGCATCAGGCTAAGTTTAGCCTGCAGGTCCATTTTGGCAGCCTAAGCGTGCTGATCCCCCATCAGGAGGCAATGTTCTCATACATTCCCAATTGGGTCACTGGCGCACCATGTTCCCACTCTGCCTGGTAAATCAACAGTTGTCTTGTCCAGACAGAGCATAAACCATGTTTGGCATTCTCCTTTATTCATAGGCTAAAACCATCAACATCTAATAATAAATTCATACAAATGATTGCTTTTAGGGATCCCAACACTAAAAAGACTGAAAACCCCCTGTTGCATTCTCACACATTTATTATACATTTTTATAGAACAGTGACATTTTGAATTTCAGCTGAAGAAACAGAAGTTTTAAGAAGAGAATGATGCTTCAGCAGTGACAGAACGTGTCTGTATGGTAGCTTACAAGTTACATGTAAAAAAAATATCAAAAGCATCTTTCAGATTTATATGAGTCATACTTGAATTACAAGGTCAGCCTTATGCCTTGAAATGTTAATATTTGGATTTATTCTTTAGAAGCTTATACCTGAGAAATTCAGAAATGTGTTAAGTTCTACCATGAAAATTTTCAACACTGAAGAGGTTAGACGAGCGGTTCTCAACCTGTGGGTCGCGACCCCATTTGGGGTCTAACGACTATTTCACGGGGGTCGCCAAACAACGCAGTCTGCCATTTTTTTCCCCTTTTCCTTAGCTGTGCTACTCCCTCTTATTCTATTGGCTTTTGAAAGCCAATAGAATAGACTCTATTCAAGAGACTCTATTCTATTGGCGTTCGAAAGCCAATAGAATCTATTGGTTTTCGAAAGCCAATAGAATAGACTCTCTTGAATAGAGTCTAATTCTATTGGCTTTCAAAAGCCAATAGGAATTGTCCAGGCTCTGCCCTGCTGAGCCCGCCAAAAGTCCCAGTCTGCAAACGGTGCTGCAAGTTGTCTGCTGCTAAGGTGAGCTTTCTGGACGTTTCCACCCCTCCCTGCTGAGCAACTACTAAATGTAAGTAAAAGAGGGCCAGGGGTGGGAGGCCGGCGGGTGCAGGGAGGGTTGCTGGCGTGTGTGGGGCCCAGCGGGTGCCTTACCTCCCTTGGGCTGGGCCAGCTGGTGGCCCAGTCAGTGGTCGCCCTGCGCCCTCCCTGGTGCGTGCCATGGCCGCCCAGGAGCGCCTGGGCCTGCCTGCTGCTGCACCGAACTTGCAGTGGCCAAGGTTAAGGCTAGCGGGGCAGCGGCGGGCGCAGGGAGGGTTGCTGGTGCGCATGGGGCCCGGCGGGTGGCTTACCTCCCTTGGGCTGGGCCAGCTGGTGGCCCAGCCAGTGGTCGGCCTGTGCCGTCGCTGCCGCTTGCCGGCTACGCCTTGGCCGGCGTAGGGGGCGGCACCACGCATGCACAGCGCTCCCAGGCCGAGGCAGTTGCTGGGCGACAGCCTGCGTGCACCCTCGGCCTGCCCAGCATGTGCTCCAGCCACAGGAGAGGAGGCGGAGCGTGCGCGCCTCCTCCTGCCCCGCCCGCAGGGAAATACAGGTAGTCCTTGACTTACGACCACAGGGTTGGGGGTCGCGGCATTAGGAAGGTTGAGAACCACTGGGTTAGACTCTGTTCAACAAACAGGTCATTCAGTAATATCTTCCTGAAATTTTGTAAATATCTGACTATTTATAAAGTGCTTTAACATGCAATTCACATGCACCAACATTCTACCACAACTCAAAACATATATGTGTGTGTATGTATGTATGTATGTATGTATGTAAATAAGGAAGAATTCAATCTGACAAACTGTTGAGACCATATTTACTATTTGCGTGTAGTATATTATCAATGGCTACAGAAGAATTGTATTAATAATAAATTGCTAAAAGATTATATTTGTTTTAATTCATCTCAAAGCTATAAGATACAAATACAAACAACTATATATGCATTCCTAAACAGGTACATTCGACTGTACAGCCTGGAATATAACTGTAGGCATGTTCACTCTCAGCCCAACCCACTTCAGATTTGGGAAAACAGGAGGTGGGAACATTAAACATTAAGCACAACTAAGAATTGTATCAAATAAAGGCAGGATATAACAACAGCAGCAACCCCATTGTGCTCAATGGACCTTATCCCTAATGAACTGCACATAACAATAGTGTTAATTAAATTCCAATTTAGATATGAGGTGTAACATATACACTCCTGCTAACTGGATGAAACATGTAGCAAGTTGTCTCCATTTACAAGCCAATTTTCTCCTTTGAATGAAAGACTGATATGATAACTGTAATGTACAGACTGAAACTTTTGAAAAAAATGAAGTGTTGTAACAACACTGTAATCCTCCTGATTCAAATTAAAGATGACGCTAATTAGAACATAAGCTGCTCAAAATATGACATTGTGAAGAAGTACAAAACTGAAGTACAAAAGATTTTATATGTTGATTTCTTTTCAATACTAAAAATAGATTAACAATATTTTTAAAATTAAAAATATACAAAAATTTGTAGTCCATTTTTATTATAAAACAATTATTGCAGAAAATGTTGAAATTTGTACTGATTGGGATTTGAGGGCAGAATGATTTTACAAGGAGCTGTTATTACCATAGGATGGAAAATATTCTCTCATATTCTCCTGGATTATTCTCTCCTTGGTTTAGCATAAATTATTTGGCTTTCATTTGGGTAAACTCAAACTGATGCAAGAATTTTAACACTTAAAAAATAATGGTTCCATTTGTACAACCAAGAATATGTCTCAAATCCTCTGTGCACATCCATAATTTATGACAAAAATACAAGCATCTTCTCAAATACATTTAATTCAATGAATTTCAACAAATATGAAACAGTTTAAAAAAATAAATATGTTTATCGGATTTCTGTTGCTACTGCATTCATTTTAATACGTCTCAACACTAAGATTACCTCAAGTTTTGAATTAATCTTCTATATACCAATCGTAGTAATCTTTTCTTTCTGAATACTTTAGGGGTTAGTTCCCTGAATATTTGTAGAGATAATCCTCACTTAACAACTGGGACTAGCAACGCCATCATTAAGCAACCCAATTATTGAGACATCATGTGACTATGATAGATGTATGTCTTCACTTCTGCTAGAGTTATTAAGCAAGTTACCTGTGACTGTTAAGCAAGACAAGCAGAACTGTGACTTGCAATCTTATTGCTAGCTTCTTCATTGACTCTGCTAGTCAGAAGCCAATTGTAAAGCACACAAATGGTGATCATGTGACTCTGGGATGCTGCAACAGTCATAAAAGCCCACCAGTTACAAAATGCCCAAATCTTGATCATGTAACTGCAGGGATGCTGCAACAGTTATAAGTCCGAGGATCAGCCATAAAGATACTTTTTCAGTGCCCAGCGGTAACTCTGAATGATTGCTAAACAGAGCAGTCATTAAGTGAAGATTACCTGTATTAAATATTTAAGCAATTTGAATTGGATACTTATTTTCCATGCCATAGAAATAGCATCTATATACCATTGGGACAAAGTTTGCATGAAATATGTTTCAAGTTTAATTTTTAACAGGCCAGTTTAAACAGGTATTCAGTAGTATGATTTGAAAATACCTGATATTACACAGTCAGAAATAATGTGAATAATGAACCAATGGCTTGGTGATAATCCTAGTGAGATAAGTTTGTTAAGCATAAGGCTGTTCGATGCTTTTAAAATGGATGCACATCAACACATTATAGTCACACACATCACCTACCTTGGCAATATATATTCTTCCCATTTTTGAAAAACCAGAGTTTAGCTCTTCAGCCTATTAAGACAGGCAAAAAGAAAATAAAGAGAGTCAAAATCATCAGTATAAATATGTTAGGCTTTCAAATATTTTCAATATACATCTCTTATGATTTTTTTTACAAATTTTATTTATAATACAATTAAAAACAAACAAACATTGGATTTGACGTGACATTCCAGTATATACATTCTTATCAGATTATTCCACTTTTTACAATCAATTATTCATCTCTACATATACATCTAAGTTTTATATATAATACTTGTTCTAAAATAACATATATTTCTATCTCTTATGATTTAATTTCCTTTTCCTATATATATAATACAAAGCTTGACTAATATAGTACAATTTCAGGAGTGGAAATCATGTAGGCCTGTTGTAGTAGAAAAGAAAGATCTTGTAAATTTTTATTTGTGTCATACAAATTTTGAAGTGTCACCAAACTCTATCTGGCAAAGCCATATCATTAAAGAGACACAAATGAGCAACATACCAGCTGATGTGCACAGAAATATTGTTTGCTATTGACTTCTAGGAGAGGAATGTAGAACTAGCACATCTGCAAGTGAGTGGAGAAAACCACCACGGTAAAGACCGAAAAAATGGCAAGTAGACCAGTCCTATGGAACCTCTACAGATAAGAAGAGGATGGGAGATTACCCATATGTGCACCAGATGGCTGCTCCTTATGAGGAGACCGCAGGAGTTTGAGTCCTGGGAACTGAAGAGATTAGCCATCACGTTCACAATTATAGCAGAGCCTTTTAAAGTGGGCTCTACATTTGCTGACCTGTCTTCCTAAATACTTTCGGAAATTATCGATTTAATTATCTTAAGGCTAATAAAGATGTTCAAAATGAGTTTGAAAAGCCACCTGGTAAATTTGCCTGCATTCTTGAATAAAAGAAAGAAAATAACCATAAGCTTAATAATTTAAAGACTTAGACATAAATAGCAAAAAATAAGATTTTTGATCTAATAATGTTATAAACAAACTAGGGAATAGACAAATCTGGAATATTTGGATTTTCACTATAAGATTTTAGAAATAATTATATAAATAAATAGCCTTTCATGTGAACTAAACTGTTTCCTCTATTCCAAATCATCTTAGAAATTGCCTCCTAAAGGGGACAAAAAGATTTCAAGCAGAAAAGGAGGGGAGAAAAACAAGCTTGCTGTTTATTTTTGGTTACCGTATTTTCCGACGTATTAGACGACTCGGCGTATAAGACGACCCCCGACCGAAGCTGATTTGCATGCTTTAGAAAGTCGTCTTATAAGCTGGAAAATACGGTAATACTGGAATTTACAAAATAACACAAAACATTATGACATTTGAAATAATCCAGGATTTGGTTTGTTTGATCAAGATTAAAATAAGTTTTTATAAATCTCTAGTAACTCTCTATAGATATTTTGCTGACACCAGGACTGAAAAGTTGATGATTTATGGATATGCATATGAATAAGAAATACATTATGGAAAGAAAAGATATTTGTTTGCAAACTTTCAGGGCTTGAAGTGTTATTTGTTTATACACTGTGAAGAAGACTGGAAGTCATTCTTTTAAAATATTTTCTTACCTTCTCTTTTTTCTTTCCTTGCATATGTTATTCTTTTTTTTTTTTAGTCAGCAATTTGCTTTTCTTTGCAATTTGTTTTGTATGTTTTGTTTTTACTATTGTAATCAATAAATAAAAGAAACATGCTATTTATTGCTTGCATATTTTTACTATGTATTACTTACATGGTACATCGATTTTAATGTGTACAAATACCTATGGGCTAACACTGCCAAATCCTACAAATTTAAGGTCCCCTGTGCCCTGTCTATAACGTGTAACTTCAATAATCAAACAGAACATGTTATGGGGGAAAAAAGAAAAAAATGAAAGGAGACCTAGGATAAAGAACAGACTTTAAGAAATGAACTTAGGAAAGCAGAGGAATGCACAAAGATTAGCCAGAAAAACATTTCAAGCAATACACAACAGGAAAAAAAAAGAAACTCAGATAAGAAGAACAGCAATAACCGTTACAGAGGTCCTTGGAGTCCACATACTGGTAGAAAGAATATATAAGATTCCAGAGATCTTTGAAAGTAAATAAGGAGTGATACAGCAACCAATACGGCAAATTATACTCAATGTCATTAAAAAAGAAAGATCTAGATAAAATATAAACATGAATCCATTCATCCACTCATAAAATATAAAAATGAATCCATTCAATCCACAAATCAATTAATTTACAATATCATCTACATTATTTACAACACCTACAAGTTAAAAGCTTTGGCTGAATTAATGTGAGTACCTTGAAAATAAAAAATAAGGTATAGAACAAATATTACAAGAGTTGACCTTTTTAAGCCTTTCATTAGGCCTTATTGAGTACTAGAACAAAATATTTCAACTGGTCCATACATCACAATGTGAAATACCTGAAGTTAAAGTTATGTACATCTGAATCAAGTCATTTATGCACAGAGCATAGTGTCATACCTTATCTTACCTTTGTTCACATATGTCTGGCACTCACTTATAATGAGTCAATGATTGTCTTTGGCATATAATGACAATGTCCAACTTTAGTACCTTTTATTTAAGACTTCTGCGAAACTATTGTAACTAATCGGTTTGGGTTCTGTTCAGTCTAAATACCTTTAAGAAGTTTTGCAGTGCGTCTTGGACAGTGGCTAAGGGAGGCTCTCCATATAAAGCAGAAGCAGTTTTCCTTTCCAGCCATCCCAAATGAGCAACCTACAGAAAAACAATTAAGTAAATTTCATAAAACATGGCAAGCAGCCTGGATCACTTTTATGTAGCCAGAGGTTCCACATGAAATCAAGGAACATGATTTGCATATATTTTTTTTACCCTAAAAAAAAATCTAAAGGTGATGGCGAATTTGTTTGGAGGTATGCTAGCACATTTAACAAAGTGTTCAAAGTATTTCTTTCAGTCATGTATTTGTTTAAATGCACAGAAGTAGATACCTATGTCTCAACACGCAACAAGAACTGCCACATGCCTAAGAATGGATTGGGCCATTACTTCCTCCTGCTAACAATCCTTTGTTCAAGAGATTAAATATCAAGACTATCCTTCCTTCTCTAACATACTATATAGCAAATATGTAGGGAATATATGCTCCTTTTAATCAAAGTTAAAGTCATACTGAAATTTTGCTTTTTATAGGCATGTCCAAAACTGAAAATGACAGTAGGGATTTTCATTTCTTATTCCTTTGAACAACATAAAGAAGATGGTATGCTTTTATGTAATAGCTGCCATATTTATTTGCAATAAAAGGGCAGAAGAAATTGCATGTAAAAGGTTTTACAAATACACTGTATGCAAAAGCCCTGGAGTTCTCTGTAAGATCCATAATCATATCCATATGTTTTCAAAAGACAAGAGGTGATTGTTTTTATGGGGCAGAAGCATGAGAAAAGTAAAAGCGTAAAGCCATAAAGAGTATTTTAAAAAAAAGTTAAATGATCAAAACGTTGAAGTTCGAAACTGTCTAGGATTTTTGCTTTCTCATTGCTTGAAAGACTTGCTTTCATCAAATATTGTTTTACTCTTTTTGCATTTAATTAGCAAAAAAAGAGAAAAATAGTAATCCATCATCAGAAACATTGCTAATTTAGAATGTGCAAATAATCATAGGAATAAAAAGTACTACAAAACCATCCACAGTGGCAAAAAAAACCCCTTATTTTCACAAACACTTTTTTTTAATTCTTAAACATTGCAAATAAGAGTTATTAAAATGTTTATCTAAAGTGGCTGCTCGTGGCCTAAATCAGTTTCAGTACACGCTCACAATATAAATATTTTACTATGCCATATATACAATTCATATAAAGTAAATGTTGGTTGAAAACGGCAATCAAGATGAGTAGAAACAGTGTGCCATTTCATTATAAATCTATTTTACAAATAGATTTTCATCTATTTGTAAAATTAATATTGTATTTGGGTAATACATTTATTTGCATATAACTGTATTTTACTCATGCTTACGTAGATTTGTACTTTGTTCCAGAATATGCATTTTGCTCTTAAACCTGTAAGTGAGCAATCTTTAAATCATGTATCATTACTGAATGAAGTATGTCTATGGAGATTCTCAGTCTTCCAGGTCACAGTTATCCCAAAGATGCTTTTTCACGAGGCAACTGGACTTCCTTGTTTTTCTTGGAAGACGTTTCACTTCTTCAAATCACTGAACCACTCAATGAAGCTGAGTGTTTCTGTGATAATTCTATCAATAGTTAACAACTGGTTACCAATTCCAGACATTTAAATACAAAACTTCCCTAAGGCAGTCAATATTTTATTTTCTGCATACGGGCAGAATTATTTAGTAGGATGGCTCAGAATTTTTTAAAAAAACCATAGCGATGAAAATAATCTACCTGGTAACACCATCGACCTAGGAGATAGTAAGACATGTGGTCATCTGGTTTCAGAGAAATGGCTTCATCTATATGTTTCTAAAGAAAAAGCAAAACAAAACCACACAGGCAAAACAGTTGTTTCATTTGCATTACATTAGGACAGTGATGGCAAACCTTTTAGAGACCGAATGCCCAAACTGCAACCCAAAACCCACTTATGCATCGTCGGGTGCCGGGTGGGCGTGGCCCATTGGGTGGGCGTGGCTGCGGTGGTAACGGCAGACTGGGTGGGACTAAAAAGTTCAATCAATCAATTCCAACTTTGCAAGACCTTTTTTTCCCCTGCAAGAAGTTGAAATTGACTGATTGAACTTTTTTTTTTTTCTACACGGCAGTGGAGGCCTAAAGCGAAAAGGTTTTATAAAACCCAACTGAAGGCCTAGGACTGGGGCGACAGCACGTGTGCCCACAGAGAGGGCTCTGAGTGCCGCCTCTGGCACCCATGCCATAGGTTTGCCACCACTGCATTAGGAAATAACATTCAAAAGGCTGAAATTCAATACAAGCATTCAAGAATTTCATGCGGAAGTACTTGCTAAATTAAAGCAATTGTTCTAGTAAATATACTACTATAGCATTTGCTAATACTCTAGTCTACACTGAAGATGAAATACAAACATTTTTCTCAATTGCCTTGAACTGTGTCTTATAATCCCTTAGCGAAAGGAAGGTATTTTCAGACTTCCAGGGAAGAAATGGTGGACTGAAGAAAGCTCCGTGAATAGTAGAGCTTAAGGCTGTGGCAAAATGAAGACTTGCCAAATAGACTAGCTCTTTCTTCAATAATTTCTCTCCAAACAAGGAATGCTCCAGATAGCCCATTCTACTGTCTTGTCCACAGCTGTCTGATTCACATATATATTTCACAATTTACTAGTTCCTCAAGGATACAACACCACTATCCATCACCACAATTACTGAAAATTCCATTAGAAGAAGCTCTATTATTGGACCCTATCCAATAAGATGCACTTCAATGGTGAGAAAAATAAGGTGCTGTATTTGGACAAGAAAAGCCAAATGCCTAGGTCAGTGTTTCTCAACCTTGGCCACTTGAAGAGGTATGGACTTCAACTCCCAGAATTCTCCAGCCAGCTGTGCTGGCTGGGGAATTCTGGGAGTTGAAGTCCATACCTCTTCAAGTGGCCAAGGTTGAGAAACACTGGCCTAGGTGCAGAATTGAATAGAGGTGGAAGGGAACTTGGCCGTCTTCTAGTCCAGCCACTTCCTCAAGCAGGAGAACTATACCATTTCAGACTTTCTAGTCTCTTCTTACAAACCTCCAGTGATGGAGCACCCACAATTTGTGAAGGCAAGCCGTTCCACTGGTTAATTGTCCTCACTGTTAGGAAGTTTCTCCTTAATTCCAGGTTTGCTTGTCTCTATGGTCAGTTTCCAGCCATTGTTTCTTGTCCTGTCCTCTGGTGCTTTGGAGAATAGTTTGATGCCCTTTTCTTTGTGGCAGCCCCTGAAATACTGGAATACTGCTATCATGTCTCCCCTGTTTCTTCTTTTCTTTAAATTAGCCTAGTCTCTATATATAACTAGTAGACTAGTTTTATATATATATATATATATCAATATATAACATTGGGGCAAGAACAGGGTGGAATGGATGTGAGAGTTTTTTGGTGTAAAATATTGACTAAACTTTTAAATCAAAATTATCACATACATTAATTTTTCAAATAAACCATGGTTATAATCAATCAGTAATATTTGCAACTCATTCTTATTCCATATTGGTGTCTTTCCTACAAGCCTGCCCCCCCCCCCCAGCTTTGCACAAGATTATCATGATTTTCTTTCCCGGAGTAAAAAGCCCCTTGAATTATGCAGTAAAAAGCTTTTTGAATAATAATAATAAAAAGGCAGCCCTACCTACCTTAAAGTCATGTCCAGCTTGAATGCGCTTTTGTATGCTTTCATGTTCTGAACACTGACCACACAGAATAGCATACCTAGAAATTACAACAAGCTTCATCATTAGTACAGTTATGGTTTTGTATTTATTTTTCTGGTATACAGGTGAAATACTTAATCTAAACCTAATATCCTCTCTACAGAAATAGAGACATCCTATCATTTTTGATAGATGGACATCAGTCACTAAAATGTAAGTTACTACAATTTCCTTATTTAGTAAAAAAAGAATATAGCAGAAAATGGATAGAAGTAGTTACATTACATACAATCTTCAATGTTTATTTCCTCATTTAAATTTTATGCCACCCATCTCCCCTGTAAGGGGACTCTGGGTGGCTTACAGGTTATAAAACAAATAGAACAATAATTTAAATACTAAAACATTAAAACTATCCAGATTATGATTTTAAAAACTATACTTAAACCATAAGTAAGAGATGAGATGGGGATGAGGTCTTGTTAACTTGTCAACTACTTCCCGTGGTGAGGGCCCCAGGCCAACTGGCAAAGCTAAATTTTAATGCCCTTCTGGAATGATTTTTGTCATCATAATTTATTTTATATGAAGGAAAATAATCAATGTAATGAAGGAAATATAAATAAATCTGATATCCGAAGGTAAAGTGACAATTGGTTTATCAAAGTAAGTCAATAGCACTCAGTTCAAAGTTTTAAGTTCACAAATACAACATGTTATTCTTAGTCGGCCAAAGACCAGTTGCATATTGCTAAATGAAATAATGTCCACAACGGGAAAGAAAAATAAAATAGGCAGTGCCAGAATAGGCACTTTGGGTCTCATTCAATGAACAGTCTTACAATTAACCATCATTCCTTTTGTAGTTAGATATGAAGAAAAATTCTTCTCTTTTAATACTGATCTAACCCTAATCCCTTATAGCAGTGGTGGCGAACTTATGGCACGGGTGCCAGAGGCGGCACTCAGAGCACTCTCTGTGGGCACTCTCGCCATCGCCCCAGTCCTAGACCTTCAGCTGGGGTTTATAAAATCTTTGCATTTTAGGCCTCCGCCGCCATGTAAAAAAAAAAAAGTTCAATCAATCAGTCAATTTCAACTTCTTGTGGGAAAAAAAAAAGATCTTGCAAAGTTGGAATTGATTGATTGAACTTTTTAGTCCCACCCAGTCGGCTGTTACCACCGCAACCATGCCCACCCAATGGGCCACACCCACCCAATGGGTCACACCCACCTGGCACCCGATGATGCATAAGTGGGTTTTGGATTGCAGTTTGGGCAAGGTTCGCCATCACTGCATTATAGCAATTAAATGGTTCTGAAAACCAAAGCTGAGACAAAAGTTCTGAATATTCAAGAAATCATGTTAAATTTTAGTGCAAGAACTCAAATATTATTAAATTGATGTAATGAAGATTGTTACAATAATACTGAAATTTAATATGGCCACTAAAAATAAGCCTTTTACCAAATTGTTTAGAAAAGAGAATGCCAGGTAAACCCTACATGAACTCTTACCACCTCCAAAACAATAGTTCATTACTGTCACATTTGCTGCAAGTGTGCACCAAGTCAATCACTCTTTACTGCAATTCATTATACGTGGAGATGCCCTTGAAACCACCTGAAAACTTCAGCTGGTGCAGAATATGGCTGCTCAGGGACTCACTGCACACACATATTGTCACGTGATATTGTAGAACGTTGTTTGGATTGTCAAGATGGAGTAGCTGCATTCCAGAGGAGCAAGAGACAGTGACAGTTTTGATAGTGTCAAGTCCCTGTTGGAACGCTGCCATTCCAAGGGGAGGGAACGGGCTATTTGGGGTTTGAAGAATTTGTTGCTTTCACTTTGATGTATTACTGTGGGAAATAGGGAGGGAGGAATGGGCCATCAGGCCATTTTGGATGGACTACTTTTCAGCCAGTTTCAGTCTGTTACCAAGGCCCCGGCGCCAAGTTGACAACTTGTCATCATCTTTTCGTCTCGGAGTTCTCAAAACACCTTTATGCCTGTGGATTGGCTCCTGTTGGACTGGAGCACTGGGGTGGGGTTTGAACAATGGGGAATTAGCTTAACGTTTTCACAAGGGAACTTCAGATTCCGCCTAGCTTCTCTGCAATTACTTTCTCTCAGTAAAAGTCCCTTTTGAAATACCATTGGTTTCAAGAGTCATGCTTTCCTGAAAAGATAGCTGAGGCAGGACCTTACAGATAGTTTGGTTGGGAGTAAGAGGGCCAAGGCAGTCCTCCGTAGAAATTCTCAGGTATATGTTTAATGATAATAAGTTTGCTTTAGTTTGGCAAGATTTCTGTCTACAGGTGAAGAACAATAAGGGAAGCTGCTTTGAGGTTATTCAGCGTGTCTTTCTTGGTTTTTGGAGCCTGACACCTAAAAACATGGCTACTGAAGCTGCACTGGCTACCAGTTCATTTTCTCACTGAAATCATCTAAACACTCCATATGGCTTTTGGGCTGGATATCTTAAGAGACTGCCCATCCCAAGTAAATTCAGTTCATCTGATGTGTGGATGAAGAGAGGGCCTACCAAAGATCTCCTCCTATTAGCAGGTACTACCGGTAGAGGCACAGAAGCAGAGGTTCTTGGAGACTACAGTACTTCTTCCCTCCTCTAGGAAAGCTTATCCCAGATGCCAGAATAGCTCACACTATATGTAGCATTCCAGAGAATTACTGAGACCTGACTATTTCAGGAGACTTCTGGAGATGAACGATTGAAATAAGCTCTGTGGCAATTGTGGCATTATTATTTTACTGCTTTGTGGTTTATTTTATTGTATTATTAGCTGCATTGTCTTATGAACTTATCTATAGATTTCTTAGCACTTCTGGAATGTGGGGCTTTACCACATTATAAATACATAAGTAACTAACTAAATAAGCAAGAAGAATTTAACAGAACAGAGAATAAGAAAGGTAACCTTGACAAAAATACACAAGAATTGTTAGCTACACAAAGAGGTATGCTTAACATTATTTAAATCCTGGGGAACAAGAAAATGTTTGGAAGGAGTATAAGAAAGAGGAAGATAAAGCACAATTAGATTTGCAAGATTCTGTTACTAAAGCCAATCTCAAAGTGTACTTCTGGTCTTCCTATGGAGCTGTTTCCTACTGAGCTATTTTCTAGTCTGATCTACTTAATGGGGCTGTCAACCGAGCTTCAGCAGTGGCAGTGTTGTGAAATATTTTCCACCTCAAAGCTACAAGCTTAAATGTATTTCTTAAATGTATTTAGGAGTAAGCCAAATGAAACTCAGTCAGGTTCAAGCATAGGATGGGGCTAAGCTCACTTTTTATTTTCTTTTTTTCTATTCCTGTTTGAGATACCAGGCCAAGACAAGAAATCAAGGAGTGTCAAACAAAAGCAAAACCCATACTCTGCATAGCAACAGTAAGGAATATCTGGGACAACAAAATGAATCAGCCTCATGGGCTAACAAAGTCAATACCACACATTCTCCCACTGGTTCAGATAAAATTTCACTTCTTGGGAAAGAAACTGGAAATATATTTAAAGTTTCATTAGTCTTGTCTTTCTTTCCTCCCCTGCTGCTATCCCACAGCATAAGACTGATGGTTCAGATCTTGGAGCAATGCCGGGTGTCTCCAAAGTGAACAGATTCTCATGAACTTTGGCCAGCTGAAAAAACAGAATCAGTCACCTAGGACTGTAAGGAAATACACAGTCTTGTCTAGATTAGACCTCATGGTGAACTATATATCTTGCTTGCTTTTTTAAAATTTTACAAAACAGAATATCTACATCCCATTCTTTTAGCCAACAGGTGGCTGGCTAACCAGAAATTTTTAAAATAAAGCAAAGTATTACATTGCAAAATAAAATGATAGAATAAGAATAGTCTTATTATGACAAGACTATTCAGATGCAGAATTAGCAACTCCAAACCAGGTTTTAGGCAGTTAAAGTAACACAATGCAATAGAGAAGGCCATGAACAAACATAACTGAGCTTATCTGGTTATTTCTTAGAGACAGAAATATATTCATCATGAGGCTATTCCAAATCCAAATGAACTATTTTTAGTCTCTATTTTTATTCATTACCAATTTGAACAGCTCTCAAAAATGCACAAAATACTTCTCTAATGTGTGCTGAGTACTATAAATCATTCTCTGGAGTAACTGGTTCAGTACGCAGAGAAACCAAATTGGCTTTTATGACACTTTTGGACAATAAGTCATAATTTATACAATTTTGAGGTCTCCTCCCTTTTTGTTCCTATGTTTAATATATTATATTTTAATTTTTCCCAGAAAACATAGAAGAATCGACAACTGAAAGCTATGGAGGATACACCCTGAGAAGTTTAGTCCCCACTATTTCCATTTGTGATTCAGCCAGATTTCAATAATAATAATAATAACAACAACAATTTGTTTTCATTAATGTCTAAAATTTGTTAATATTTTATTCAGACTGTTAATCATCTTGAGACCACCAAGGGTAGAAAGATAGTTATAAACTCAGTTTCAGCAAAAGATCCCTGTTTGGAATATAAAGAAAACACTGGTTTTAAATAAGCCCAGATTTTCATAGGAAAGCTAGTGCTGAGGAATGGGAGACAAACAGGATGATATATGACTTGCTTCTCACTTCAGAAGATTGGAACTTTACACCCAAAACAGACCACAGAATGGCTGAACTGATGAAACTGCACCATCTGTTAGAGAAGGGTCATTTCTTTTACATTCTTTGTAAATACATCAATAGTAGACTTTTGATAGTTGAAGATCAACAATGACACAAAGTCTGAAAATCTCAGCAGAACAACCCACTATAAAACGGCACAGATAAAACAAATAAAACAGCAGTGAATAGAGGAAATCATTGAAAAAAATCTCACAAAAGTTACCAGTCCATTTACTTTGCTATGTGATTCTCTCCCTCTCTCCCCCCCACTCTCTCTCTCTGACATTTCCTATGCAGGAACCAACACAGATGTCTATAGTGTGGAGGTTTTATCAGAATCATGAAATATGTGTTGTGATGTGATGCAAGCTCTAACTTTTCTTATCTCACATTTTTCATCGTCCTCATTTCAGCATCACAACATTTAATTGTTTTGCCATGGAGCCAGTCACTTTTTAATAAAGTGGACATTATAAAATGGAGGGACAAACTACAGATGAATGAGAAACATGTTTTTCCAACTTCCTTGTTTGTGTAGATGTGTCAAGGATAGTAATTTCTAAGCACCTAAACAGATACCAGAACCAACACCCAATTCCACCATAGAGCCCAGAATGACATCATGACTAAGAATATAGGAAACCATAGGCAGAAGACCCTGTTCAAGGTCCTGGGGACCAGGTGTGTTCTCATCCATCTTTCCAGTGAATTAAATATGACCAAAAAGAGTAAGAACAGTATTGCAAATGAATGATTGACTATAGAAAAGATATTGGTTTTGTTTCTGGAATCACTGCTTGAGTACCTAGATCAGGGGTCTTCAAACTTGGCCCTTTTATGACTTGTGGACTTCAACTCTCAGAATTCCTCAGCCACCTTTGACCTAGATGATGGAGCCCTGGGATGTTATTTGTACTTCATTGTCAAAAACTGCCCTCGCCCAACATATTACCAGATTAAACTGAAAGGCTTCTCTGTCTATATACTAAAGTTCAAATTATGAAAAACAAACAAGATGATTTTGAAATATGTCAACAGTAATAAATAAAAACTGATAGCACAATCCCCAGAATCAGTATCACCATCATCATCATCATCATCTACTAAACCTACATGCTACCTTTCCCAGCAACTCTGAACAGTTGTTAAAATATTTAAGAAAAAAATTAATATATTTTAAATTCAAATTCATAAAAATACAAGGATATTATTTAGAAGCAACTCAACTTATTTAGAAACACTGCAGCTTAAAGTGCTGCAGTGTTTCTAAATAAACATCTCAATCCTTCTACCGGTAAAGCAATACATTCCCATAACCAATTCCATTTAGCCTGAAGGCCAGTTCAGTCTTTCTGTATTGCAGACAGCTTTGTAAGCTTTCAGTATTTTTTTTTTTAAAATAACATGAATAAACTGATGTTACATCTGCACCCTCTTCTCCGAAGGGATTACTAAAATCCCATAATGTTCTAGCTGGACTTCCACCTCTTCTTAAAACATCAATTTCTGAAGCCAAAGCAAATATGCAATCTCCCATCTTGGTTTTTAAATCAGACAGAAAATTTTTAAGAAATGCAAAAGCTACAGACATCCTAAAGAAAGGGAATTCAGTGTTTTTCTTTCTCTTGCTAGCTCTGAGAATTTGCATATTGACAATTCAGCAAATTAAGCAACTGCTATGTATTTCAGAGTTGTCCCAGAGTTTCGACCCCTTTTGCATGTTTCTTTTTCTAAACTACATGATTAAACATTACAACTAATATAGTATCTTATATAAAAATCAGCTACCAGACTTATTTGAAGACACGTTTCTCATGTGTTACATCGCACAAAAGAAGTATTGCTTTTAGAAATAATATGTACTGGGCTCCCATCCCAAGCAACTTAGGAGGCAAACAAAAGCAGCTGACTTTAATTTGTAGTTAGCATCTTTTGTGGAAGCTCTCTGAGTGGAGAAAAGCATCTCGGGAAGATGTTGCTTAACTGTCCTCTCTGTGAGGTGGGGAATAAAGAAAGGGGTAAAGTAGAGGACAATATGGACTGACTGACCATCTGTAAAATGGCAAACATGAGAGAGAAAGAGAGAGAGAAAGAGAAAGAGAGACAGGGAGGGACGGAGGGAGAGAGAGAGAAGAAAGAGATGCTGTGATGGTTGCCAATATGGTCAATGGGTACAACGTTACTTTTTTATCAATGTTGTTAACTGAGGCAGTTGCTAAGCAAGATCTACCTATACTATGTGAGCTATGACATTCTGTCTCCTCTGTTGCTCCTCTATTCCTGAAGCAAACAGCTGAGACCGCAGGACCATTGGCCTCTCAAGAGCCTAATGTGCAAATCTAAAGCTTCTAAAATGTTCTGCCAAATATATATATTTAATACAAGTGTGGAATAATTATATGTGCAGCATTAAAGTAATTCAATTTTTATTTCATTTAATTAAAATCAGTTTAGCTTCTAGCCTGCCTTCACTTAAACCACCAGCATATCTTTCAAAGGACAAATGTGATCTGGAAAAATTTCTTGTACGCTTCTCCTCCAGATTTTCCTTTCTTTAAGAAGCATATGGAGTCCTCTGAATAGAAATGGCAATTCAATAAAACCTGTCTTGCATTGTGATGTGTTCAATGCTGCCAATGTTTAACTAAAAAACAAAACAAAAAAACAGTTTGCCTACACTTGAGAGTTAATAGGTAAGATCTTAAGAGAATCCAGGTCTTTCCCATAATTCCTGCCCAGCAGAAAAGATAGAATGGATGTCCATCTGTAGATAGATATTATGGCAGCTTCCTATCTCACACATTTTGATAGTCAGAATACAAGGAATTAAGAGCTGTAGCATTAGCACTGTTTGCTCGTAATTGCTGCATGATTAATCTATACTGCATTCTAGAAAAAGGCACTACTTTATAGATCTTTGGCAGCCACATGGATCTATATGTACATCTGCTAATACAATTCACCTCCTTTCATCCACCTGAGCACTTCTAACCCAGTATTTTAATATCATTTAGAATTCGAAGCATCTTACTTCAATTGTGCAATTTTAGCAGAATGAAAAAATCAGAGCTCAATTGCCACAGAATTCTATTTTTGCTTGAAAAAAGGTAATTAATACTACTAGTACAATACTTTTCATATAGTCAATCTGAGCAATAAAACTATTTGTCTATAGTAAGAGATGTAAAATAATTTAGACATTTGTACTAAAATTATTTTGTATTGGATATATTATTAGGATAGAGCAGTAAACTGAGGAGAATTCATGAGAGATTAACACCAATTGCATTTTGAGAATTAGAGAATTCTCATTCACTAACAGTGAGGGGTGGACGGACAGAAATTCAAATAGACACATAAAATAAACCTCCTAAATAAGTGTTCTGAGCCCATTTGCACATGGCAATCAAGAACTAAAGGTGGGGAGGAAAACATTTACCATGTTAATTATGGAGAGTTCGCAACTTATGACAGCAACTGGGAGTGGAATTTCCAACCACACTGCTTAGTGATGGCAATTCTGATTGCCATTGGTAACCAAATGTCACGGTTGTCAGGCAAGGCAACTTCCTGCCAGCTTCCCACAAGACATTAGGGAAGCCAGAAGGAAATTGCAAGATCCAAGCTGGCAGGCAGATAAGTGACTATTGCTGGGTGGGGGAAGGAGGTAGAGGGTGCAGGTCAGCAGTGGTGTGGGAGAGATACAGCACAGGTCGAAGATGGTGCACAAGAGGCACAGCATGGGTTGAGAAGGGTGCGCAAGAGGTGCCGTGCAACAAGGGGGTATGCAAGAGACACAACACAGGTCAGTGTGGCTGCACAGTGGTGTGAAGGGGTGTGTGAGTGTGAGGATCAGGGAGGGTGCACTAGGGTGTGCAAAGATGTAGCACAGGTTGGGGAAGATGCATGAGAGAGCTCTGGGGTGTGCAAGTGGCTATTGCCACATGAGCACAGAGGAACTGGGGAGGGTGCACAGGTGGGAGAGACATATCCCAGCAGCCTGTGATCTTCCCTGCCATTGACTTTCGGGGGAAACCAGCAGGGAAAGTTGCAAATGGAAATCATGTGATTCTGGGGCACTGTGTAACTTACGATTCGTTGCCAAGTGCCCAGATCGCAATCACATGACTGTGAAGATAGTGGGATGGCCAGAATTGAGGACTGAGCAACCATCTTTTATTCAATGCCATCGTAACTTCAAACAGTCACTGACTGAATGGTTGTAGGTAATAATAACCAGGACTATCTGTGAAGTCAGAAAACACTTCTGCCAAGTGAGCAAATATTCCCCAGAGGAGGGTAATTTCTGGATTGCATTCCTGTTAAAGGTTTTTTTTTCCTAAATAGCTTTTCTCTTCCCTTATATATGTATAAAATAAACAACTACATACCATTGGTGACATTCAGCACTTTGATCTCCTAACTGCAGAGCCATTTTGGCCTCTTCTTTGCCTGCAATATAACCCAACTTTTTAATCTTTGTCAAAGCGAGATTTAACATTGTATGAAATCTTACATACCGTATATGCCGGCGTATAAGACGACTCCCGGAAGCGCTAAACTCGGCGCCAAAGATGGGGGTCGTCTTATACGCCGAGTAGTCTTATACGCCGGAAATACTGGTAGTTTCCGGCGTATAAGACGACGTTCTAGGAAGGCGGCTCAGCGATAAAGACGGGGGTCGTCTTATACGCCGGGTCACCTAATATGCCGGCATATACGGTATTTATTACCGAATGCTGGGTGTTCATATAAAATGCCTAAAACTCTGTACGTTTTGCAGTTAGCCACTTTAGCAAATAATATCTATCGTATAAGGATTTAGCTGTCATTATAGCTGTCAAAGCTATAAGATTGCTGATTTCTACTGAAGTCAAATTCTTTCAAACTTCACTTTCAGTATGTATAAAACTATCAAGAGAAAATACTCAGTGTAGGTAAAATTCAGCCTACAGAAAAGCTGGGATTTTGATTTAAGTACAAAATACACACGATTTCTAATATGAGAAACAAATGGTCAATTAACAGAAATAAAAAGAAGACAATATAAGAAGCAAAGGGAGTTGGATGACTATGATAATCGTTATGTTCAGAAATCTGAAAAGTTGTCTATAACTTGGCCAAGAATCAGAAGTGTGGGCTAGCACAAATATACAATCTATTTGGGTAAAGATAACCGCAGCATTGTGAAGCAATATTGTTTTCTGTTTATCTAAACTCTTTTCAGTCTACCTATTTTTAATGTAATCTGTTGTTTTTACAATAACCCGAATAAACTTCAGCAAAATGTTATTTCCAGAAAATGTTTTCCAGGTTAGGTGAATAAATGTCTGACTGAATTTAATTGGTAAAAAAAAAATCAACTAAAATTTCTTCTTACCATCACATGCATACAATTGCCTCTCCTCTGTGTCTTCTGTGATTTCATACAAATCACTGTAAGCTCGGGCCAGATGCCAAAGGAAATCCTGCTTGTCACCATACTGTAGACAGAATGAATAGCAGTTTATGTTTGCATTTCGTTTCTTCTAGATTAAGGCAAATGGTCCATATACCATGCAGCACTTTGTTTCAGGGCTAAATTATAATGTGGCTAATGTGTTAAAAGGTAGACTTCGTCAAATCAATATTTTTTAAAAAATCTCTTCCATTTGGTTGAAGTACAAAAACATTTTGGCTCTTTTATATGAAATAGAAAAATGGAATTATTCCAGTTTCTGGGTGAGGACTGGCTTTCTGGATAAGGAATAATGACAGTTGAAACTCCCTGTGAGCAGCTCCGCCAGAGAGGACAGCACTGTGGTGAAACTGCCAACCAGGAGCCAGGTTCTAGTTGATGAAAATCTCTCCAAAGAGGAGAGATCCAGGGATCACCCACTTGTGCTCTGGAAGAACTGTTCCTCATGAGGTAACCAGAGGAATTGAGTTTCTCGTGGTTGAACACTACTTGAGCAGGTTGAGAGACGAGGAAACTACAATGTGCCCTTAAGCTCTGTGCTGCCTCAATGGGCCTTTGACCAGCAGAAACCCCACTTTCTTAAACATCTTAATAATTAATTACCTTACAACCTAAGAGAAATATTCCAAAATGCAAATGGAAGATGAAAGACTCTCAATGAGTGCCTTATTTTTGAAATTAAGAACGGGAAAAACATTGTTTTTAGTGGATTTTGATTTAAAGGCAAAAAGCTTAACAGGTTTGTGATCCAAGTAAGTTCACAAACGGATAAAGTTTAAAAAAAGTTTAAAAACACATTTTAAAAATGGGATTTAAAAGAAAACCAGAATTTTTTTTTCTGACAAAGTATCTTTAAAAATAGCAAAATTAATTAGGCTAAAAGATCTTTATGGGAATGCTGATTATTTATTAAGGACAATAAATAGCTTGTGTGTTTTACAAAATAAAAATACAAAGATGATACAGATGTAATTGTACTTAAGGAAATTCCACAGGGGAAGAAAAGAAACTGAAGGTGAGATTCCTTCTCTATAAACAAATTTGGGATTATTATTTTTGTTGCTTATGTTATAAAATCTGTTGCTTTTTAAAGATTAACATATAGCCTTTTTGGAAATATAAAAAAGCTTGGATATATAACTTTGCAGAATAATTATCTTTAGTGGGGGAAAAAGTTTGATGACAGCTTTGTTATTGACATAGACATGGTCAAATTTCACTTTTATTAACCTTAGAATATTTACTATTAAATTATTTAATTTACAGGAAACATGCAATTCAATGCTCTTAAATTAAGCCAAGTCTCAGCCACATTGAGTATTCTAATTTCTTACAAGAGCAATGGTTAGTTTGCATTTAGTTTAGTTGCTTGGATTTATTGATATGGTTTAGGTAGGACTTTGCACAACTCCTGTATTCTTTTCTGCATTGTTAATTCACACACACATTCTTTTTCCAGAAAAAGCAATTAAGAGTTACCACAGGTTTATTGTTAAGCAGTAGTTGGAAACCTTCTCTCTTCTCCTGGTCAGTCCCCCTGTGTAAGCTATCGGCTTGGTGCAGCAACTGAGCAAGTTCTTCTTCTGAAGCAGTGTCCAAACTCAGCGCTGCTTCATCTTCATTGACAAGGTCCAGGGAATCTCTTCTTCCAGTTCTAACTGTTTCACAGCTGATTTCATCTTCTCCTTCATCACTCTCTTTATCAGATTCCCTATCATAATCAGATTCTGCATTGGCCGTAGTATAGCTTTAAAGAAAATACAGTTATTTATACCTCCGTGTCAACCACATGCAGAATTTAAAAATCAAGTAACCAATGTCTAAATTCATATTCAACAATAAGCCAGAACTTGGGGAATTCACAGTGAGCAAGCAGTATGTCCCATTCATTCTAAGTGGCTCATGCTAGGTACTTTAATATACCATTAAACTAACAAGAAAGCAAATATTATTTCAATTTTGGTTCTTGGCTTTTTGCATTTCTTAAATAAAGATGGCAAACCAAGGCATGCTCCTGACTTATGAGTCCTGGCTTCTTATAGAGCAAGTGAGTAATCCAGTTTGAAAATCCAGTTAAATTTCAGATGTTGGCCCAATCAGAAAGAGCCTAGTGGGCAAAAATGTGTGGCATATACAAACATGTAACTGATTCATTCATCAAATCTTCTGGAAACTCATAGCTTACACTGTATGGAAATTATTTTGACAGCAAATGCAAATTAAATTGCTTACTAATGCCTTGATCTCCTGATCAGCCAAATTACATTTAACTATTCCTTGTTCTAAACTAAATGTTCCTCACCCCCCCTCACTTTCTCCATCGTCTGTATTGCCAGCTCCGGAACTGGCTGTGAAATATATTGAGCTGGATCCTGTGGAATCACTTCTTTCTCTGGGGTATATAAATCGCCTCCGCCGAATAACCTTTTGGCTTTCTTCTAGATGAGACCTACAAAGTTAGAGATTGGCACGACAATGAAACCTTACAACAATCAATAGTCCATTTCTTTTTGCCCAACTATCAAAACAATTTCCCCCCTCAAAAATTGGGATACAACTTACAAAATATAAATTATTAAAACATATTTATAAACGTTAAAATACCTATAAAATGGCCATAGTCAGCAAATAAAATTAAACAGGTAGGGCACATACTTATATGAAAAGAAAAATCTTCAATTGGCAAAAAACAAATACAAGAATATGATCTAACCTACTGGGACAGGTTGTTACCAAGGAAAATATTCTCAGAATGTATTTTTAAATAATAATTTGCTTTCATGACTGTATTCTCATAGTATTATGGAAACAATTGCTCCCGAAAAATGCTGAACATGGATTAAAAGCATGACATCTGTTCTCTGAGTGTCTTGAACATCAGATAAACATTAGATAAAATGGCTAGCTTTTCATCCTGATGGGAAACTCCCTCCAGATCATGCTCTGGATTTCAGAAACAGGTTCATCATCTGCTGGCTATCTAAATTTAGTTAATTTAAGCAAAGTAGGTCATTTGCAATTCTGCACTTTTTTGAGCAGAAAAAAATTGAGGGGAACAACGTCTTCAAATTTCTTCAGGGAAATGAAACATTCTCCAATAGCTTCTCAAGGGCATCGTAATGGCAGGACCGTTGCAACAGGAAAAGCCCAAAGGGAAGCATTGCTTCATTGATTTGACCCTGAAAATTTTAATGAAGCATAAGAGGCAAAGAAGCAGGCAGACCACTGGAGGAGACATCAAAATAAAAGAAAGGATAAAAACAAAAAGCTGAATTTAGCAAAGGCTATTAAACCCAATATTATTGGAAACTCGTTGTTTCAGATTAAAATTGCATGTCCAGCTTTACAATAAAAACTTTGCCTCTTTTCCACATCCTTTTTTAGAAAGGACAGTCTCCCATTTCTTACACTGTTACAAAATGAAGCAATAATGGTAATGATACAACAGTTGTTTTGACATTCAGAATTATTAGGTTGTTCTTTCTTCTGCTAAAAAATAAAAATGAAGCTAGGGACCACTGGTAGGTTAGACTAAGAAACTAACTGCTCTGCAGATAACAGCAAGAGTAAAAATGTCACCTAGTGATCTCACACAAATCTTGATTAATAGTATCTGGATTCTGCTACTTGGAATCTTCTGTAGCCTGGAATGTGAGAAAAACAGATACACACCTGACTTCTTCAATAATTCCTCCAGCTAAACTTTGTAGGCTGTTCCGTAATTCTTGCATCTCATGTCGCAACTCTATAAGGCTTCTGAGCACAAAATCAAGACGATTTAAGACTTCAGCCTGCTCTTCATGCGTTAGAAGAGATGTATATGGAACGCTATCACCACCCTCCACTGGTTCTGGTCTCATCCATGGAACTAGTATGAGAAAAATAAAATAATTACTGAAAAGTTACTTCATCTGTACTGCACAAAACTGTGGCTAGTGGTAATTTTTAAAATTTTAGATATGTGGACATAGAACTACGTACATGCATTTGATTGACTGGCTCTAATCCTAATTTTATATCCAGTTATTTCTTAATCAATTTACAATAAACAAATATCAATTTAAATTTCTGTGCGACATACTTCTGGGACTGATGGAGTGTGAATATCTCTGCGTTAGGTTGGTATCTAGGGACAGCATAGGGTTCCTGCTCATATACTGACTGCCCTGTTCTGAGGAGGATCTCTTGGCATGGGGATTGTTCTTGTTGCAGAACTGGAACAGGAGTTTCTCTAGATATTAGTGCTGAGGGATCTTAATTTTCATGCCTTAGGAAGGATATCTGGCAGGGCTCAGGTTTTCCACAGGGATCACGGATCTGTCCTAAGCAATCCTGGATGCCACACACACAGCTGAAAGCTGTTGAATCTTCTCTAGGAGGACTTGTATTGGTCATTGAAAGCCATTACTGAATCACACTGATATTGTGGGTACCACAATGATTGCCAGTAGAGACTATTAAATTCCTAAATGGCTTGGCTCCTAGGTTATGGTATAGCCACTTTCTACAAGTAGATCCTGTCCTACATATTTGTCCAAGAAGGAATGCTGTGCATTGCGATTCATATGAGCTAAGGAGCCTGGGGAAGCTGTTTCATAGCTAGTGGTCCCTGCCTTATGGAGCACTTTCTCCTTTAGCAACAACTGGTTTCATTTCAGAAGTCAATCAAAATCATCATTTTGTCTAAAATGATTTCTTATATCTATTTTGCTTATTTTTACAATATTTTATTATGTTTTATTTATACAATGTTACGCTTTTAGACATATTAATTGCCAAAAGTCTTGGGACTCACTCAAGCAGGAAGGGACCAAATTCACAGATAAATACAGACATTTCACACAGAGATCTGAAGAAGTGGGTCTGAATTGAGAAATCAGAGCCCAAATCTAGCTTTTGGAATGTATCTCATAATAATTCTGATACTACTGAAACACAACAACTTGGTATCTCAGTAAGCAGTCTTTATTTTTCTGGTAAGTGGCATGGAAGAAGAATATGCATTAAACGTATAAATGGAAATGCTTTGTTACATTTCTAATTCTATTTAAAAAGGCCTCTTTGCACTGTTGAAATTATTTTAAAATAATTAGAATAGAATTCATAATTTCATTTAGGAGAACAAAGAGACTGTGGTCTCAGATCATATCTACGCTGGAATTAAGCAAAGTAGAAGGGAACACTGGCACCAAATTTCAAATTGAATGAGGAATAATGATCTAATATACTCTCTCACTACCAATTTGGTCTCATGGTTAAGACACCAGGGTTGAAACCAGGAGATTGTGCATTCTTATCCTGCCTTAGGCATGAACGACATCAGGCTCAGGTGATAAGCCAGCCCATGACTTCCTGTCACAATTAATGGATCAACACATGGTTGATTCCCCCCCCCCAAAAGCAGCCCCAAACCTGTGGGAAAAATGCTAGGAAGAAAAATATCTTATTACTCTGAGTAAGTACAATCTTGAATAAATAAAAATGCCAAATAAATTAAGCATCAACTTACCCTGATTATAAGGCTGAAGGGTTTCTGCATGTTCATGAACATACATAGCATTTTGCTGACAATGTACAATTGGATATCTTGAACTGTTTTCCTGACTGGGCTTCTTTCTCTTCTGTTTGTAGAAGTAAAAGATGAGACCTATTCCTGCAGCTGCTCCAAGAACTATACCAAACCCCATACGAATAACCCCTGTTTTGGGCATGATTCATCTAAAGTAAATTAAATAGAAAGAAATTATCCCACGCAAGAGAAAGGCCTACGTCATATATTAACAATAACCGTCTGAACCTAAAATTACTCTTAAGTATTTTTAAGGACAGCACATGGCAACATAATTTTGTTTCAACTATATATGCTTGACAGTATATCACTTTAAAAATAAGTAATATAAGTACAATAATGCTTTGTAGATTCAATAGCAATTCCTTACTTAATTTCACTAGAGTTAATTGTTTTTTTCTGAGACAATATCAGAACATTTCTTTAAAATTTAGACTTAGCTTATATAATTGTTTGAAGACACAGGAGATCATTTAAAGACCCTGGATACTGAAAATAATGTGACTTTAGGCACTCCCCAACATGTACCACTTCTGGAAAGTTTTGTATTACCTGATTTTTGCAAACTGGAACCTGACCAAGTATCTTCTCCCCCAAATCAAGCTTACAAATTTCTCAAGGGATGGCTGACAAATGGATAAATGAAACTTAAAGGCTCTTCTGGCACTTGCTGCCCATCTTATGGTTCACTCTACTATATTTATCTATATCTCTTGCTGCTTTGGATCTATACACCACACCATTTTTTCCATGCCTTAAAAATTATATGACTTATAGAAACAGTTGCATGAAGTCCAATTTATGTGAGTCATGTAATGCTCGATTTACAACTGTTCACTTAGTGATCATTCAAAATTACAACGGTACTGAAAAAAGTGACAATTTTTCACACTTCTGATCATTGCAGCACCCCCATGGTCATATGATTTACATTCAGATGCTTGACATCACATTTATGATGTTTCAAGTGTCCTGGGGTCATGTAATCATCTTTTGCAACTTTTTGACAAGCAAACCCAATGGGGAAGCAGATTCACTTAACAACCGTGTTACTAATTTAACAACTGCAGTCACTTAACAAATGTGGCAAGAAAAGTTGTAAAATAGGACAAAACTCACATAACAAATTTCTCACTTAAATTTTGGGCTCAGTTGTGGTCATACGTTGAGGTCTACGTATACAACCTCGGAAGCCTCTGTACAAGAATGGGAACATCCAGTTAAAAAGTTTCATGCGTTTTCCTATAGTACAGTGGTTCTCAACCTTTTTAATGCCGCGACCCCCAACCGGTCGTAAGTCGAGGACTACTCAACCGGTCATAAGTTGAGAACTACTCAACTGCTGCAGCACCGTTTGCAGAATGGGACTTTTGGCAGGCTCAGCAGGGCAGAGACACCCTGGACAATTCCTATTGGCTTTTGAAAGCCAATAGAATTAGACTCTATTCAAGAGAGTCTATTCTATTGGCTTTCAAAAGCCAATAGAATAAAAGGGAGTAGCACAGCTAAGGAAAAGGGGAAAAAATGGCGGACTGCGTTGTTTGGCGACCCTCATGAAATGGTCGTTGGACCCCAAATGGGGTCCTGACCCACAGGTTGAGAACCACTGCTATAGTACAAAATGACAAGCCCAGCAACTACTTTAATATTTTCACTTTAAAACAAGATGCTGGACCTATCCTCAGAGTTTGCAACCATTTTAAAAAACAGTATCCATATTTTTCTTTTTGATGGTCAAGTTTTCAAGTCAACAAGTGATGAAACCAACCATGCAACTGTCACATAATCAAGTATAACTGGCCTTTTCTATAGTCAATACTTATGAACAAAGATACCTTTTGTCATTTTTTACTGTGGGCACACTGGCACACATTAAAAATGAAATTCTGTTGCCTGCTCTCAAGCGTAAACATACATAACACACATATAGACATGCTATATACATACATATGTATATACCTACACCCTTACATACAAATACATATAAATATTAATCACTGTTCATCTTCATCTATATTGTTGCTAGGCGCCGGAAACGACTCGATGACACACAAATCAATCGATCAATCGCGCTCAATACAACCTTGTGAAACAACGGACCTCAACACTTGGATTCCTGCCTCTGACGTGGCAGGGAACGAAATGCGAGCAGCCCAGTCACCGAATATGTTTGAGATGGAAATTCAGATCTTGCCCACGCGGCTTAGGAGAAGTGAAATTCAAAGAAGCCGCTAGCGTGTAATCACATTTCGCTTCTTAGACATAAGGGAACCCTGCCAATACCTACCGCACTCACGTGATGACTTAAGAGACAGCGGGAAATAGCGCAAGGTGGCACCCGCTTTCGAACCAAGCGGAGCGCACGTGTGTCTAGGGAATCGTTGACACTTAACGCTTCTCCAACGCAATTGGTTTTGCATTTCAGAGGGAGAGGGAGGAGCCGTGTTAGCCTATTCACACGCTGAAAAGCAAAGTGCCTAATGTCGCCCTCGAGACGGATCGCGTTATTCTCCCCTCCTGCCCGGAACACATGCCTTTCCGCCCAGCAAAGGTAGAAACTATTATCGGAGTGCAATCCCCATGACCCTGTGAGATTTACATCCGAAGGCAGCCGCACATAAAAGGGTCTTATAGAGAAATAAATCCAGCAGAGTCAAACTAAACAACGGGAGCTACCAAGCGGGACTCTCACCACGTAATTTAAGTATTCCCAACACCGCTTCGCTTCCTGCGTGGTACGTTCTCAAGCGGCCACCGTCCACCGCGGTTTTTTCCCCTTCACCTTCCGGTTCTGAAGCCACACCGCTCCCTTCCCCATAGTCGCATTACAATGATATCATCGCCCTGCTCCGCTGTTGGGTTTTGCCTTTCAACTTTGTCCGGCCCTTGACAAGCCAGGTTTTTTTGCCTGTGTTTTTTTTTTAAAAAAAAAAATGGCGCGGAGAATTGACGCAAGGTCACGCCTCTATTTCGTAAACCGTTTGTTTCAAAGCATGTGCCTAAAGAGCCAATGAGGAAAAAAGGAGAAAGTGGCATGGGCGGGAGAAGTGAATGTGTTATTAAATCTGGACCTAGAGCCTTTGCATTCACTTTGTAGGTTTTATAGCTTACCTTTATGTATTACTGTACCTGCATTTAGAGCTGATTTAATGCCCGTAGATTTATGAAGGCGTATGTTGAATTTGATTAGCTGATCTGCAGCTAATGAAAGCATGTGCCTTTTCATAAAATGTCTTAGTCAGAAAAGGTGCTACCACCTCCGATATTTGAAGGAGGAAGAGGTTTTTACATAAGATCATTTCATCACATCAGAATAATCAATCAGAAAAGAGCTGGAAGGGACCTTGGAGAGCTTTAGTCTAAGCAAGAGACCATACCATTTCAGCTAGGTGGCCGCCCAGTCTCTTCTTAAAAACCTCCAGTGATGAAGCCCCTACCACTAAGGCAAGCTATTCCACTGGTTAATTGTCCTCAGTGTTAGGAAGTTTCTCCTTCATTCCAGGTTGCTTCTCTCCTTGATTAGTTTCCATCCATTGTTTCTTTTCTTGCCTTCTGGTGCTTTGGAAAATAAGTTGACCCCCTCTTCTTTGTGGCAATCTTTCAAATACTGGAATACTGCTATCGTGACACCCCTTTTTTTCTAGACTGGCCATATCCAATTCTGGCAACTGTTCTTCATATGTTTTTGTCTTGGACTTGATCGTCTTAGTTGTTCTTTGCACTTTTTCCAAAGTCTCAATATCTTTTTTGTAACTTGACCAAAACTGGATGCAGTATTCCAGGTGTACTAATACTTCACATGATTTTGATTCTATGCTTCTGTTATACAACCAAAGATTGTGTTAGCTTTTTAATTAAATAATAAGGCTAAAGCATATAAGGAACAGTTGCTGGAATTGGATATGTCTAGTTTAACGAAGAGAAGGACGAGGAAGGACATGATACCAGTCTTCCAATATCTCAGGGGCTGCCACAAAGAAGAGGGAGTCAAGCTATTTTCCAAAGCCCCTGAAGGCAGGACAAGAAGCAATGGATGGAAACTAATCAAGGAGAGAAGTAACCTAGAACTAAGGAGAAACTTCCTGACAGTTAGAACAATTAACCAGTGGAACAACCTGCCTCCAGAAGCGGTGAATGCTCCAACATTGGAAGTTTTTAAGAAGAAACTGGACAGTCATTTGTCCGAAATGGTGTAGGGTTTCCTTTCTGAGCAGGACGTTGGACTCGATGACCTCCAAGGTCCCTTCCAACTTTATTATTATTATTATTATTATTATTATTATTATTATTATTATTATTATTATTATTATTATTTCCAAATTGGGAAACCTTAAGTAATATTAATTTGTGCAAAGTGATCTCAGCTTTGGGTCTTCTACCAGAGGCCTGGGAGTTTGAGGGTTCTGCATAGTACCTTAGCTGTTTCTAGCGCTCCTGGCATCTGCTGAAGCTACTTTCCAGCTTAGAAGTCACAGCCCCAAGTGCTCCTGCTACCATTGGGACTACTTTGGCCTTTATTTTCCACATTCTTTCTAGTGCCTCCTTTAGGCCATGGTACTTTTCCAATTTCTCATACTTTTTCTTCCTGATGTTTATTTATTATTAGATTTTTATCTCATATTTATTACATTATAAGTAACTGAGGCAGTGAACATACATAATGCTCCTTCCTCCTCCTATTTTCCCCACAACAACCACCCTGTGAGCTGGGTTGGGCTGAGAGAGAGTGACTGGCCCAAAGTTACCCAGCCGGCTTTCATGCCTAAGGCAAAACTAGAACTTACCATCTTCTTTCTAGGGCAGCACCTTAATCGCTACACTAAATTGGCACTGCTACAATTATTACAACTTGCATCTTCTGTCTTCTAATCTAACCTTGTCAATTGATGGAGAACACACGTATACACTCACACCAATACACATTGATCGGCAAACGTTTATTTATTCATTCAAAACAGCTAAAATGTGTTTTATAGACAGGCAATAATGGTATTTTTTCCACTATTCTTTTGGCCATAGAATTGTAAACCAGGTTACTATCACTATCCAATTTTACTCTTTATGTTAAGCAGTGTAATTGTTTCAGAGATGGTATACATCAACCTGCATATTTGTTCAAATATTTGGTGGAAGCCAACAAAAGCTTTACTTACACTTTTATTGTAATATAAGAAGTTTCCTTTTTAATGTTCAATGTATTTAGCACAGTGCTTTCCAAACCTTTTTCTTCATTATCCAAAACATTTTACCCAATGTAGGTAAAAACACTTTAAGTCATTGCAATTGGATAATGATTTTGTGTGTCATTACTGCCCCTCCAACCCACTTTTATCCTATTTTGGGTAATTTATCCAGGTTTGAGAAGCACTGGCTTAGATGCAGTTGAGACAAATAAACTACATGTCATGAGGTAAGATTTTTTTTGTCTCTTTTGCTACCTGTTTTAATTTTTGAAAGATTTTCTCATTATTCAAATAATAGTTGCTTTAAAAATGGTTTTGTTTCATGCTCAAATAACGCAAAGCCATAGCGTAAGACTGAGCATTGCATTTAGTGCTTTTGGTTTGTCAGATGACGCAGGATCATTTGATGAAAGCAAGTAGAATAGATTTCATTAGATAGATCTGTACAGCTGAATGGGAAAAGGAAATGATTCTGAGGCAAGGCTTCAGATTATTATTTGTTGTCCTTTTGTTATCTGGGTAGGAATGCTAGAGGATCAAGGCTGTGGGAGTTTAAAGTTAGGTCTTAAAGGATATTAAAGATCGTATCTAGACAATAAATTGTACTGTTAGAATTCGGATAGACTTGCTAGCACATCTGCCTTTGTGAAAGTAATATCAAAACACATAAAATTAAACCATATCCCTGTTTTCATGATCCTTGTGGCTCTCTTATAAAATTATTGCCATTAGAATGTGGAATTTCTAGTAAATCAAGTGTGTTTTGCAGATAGATATGCATAAAGTTAGTTTTAAACTACCGGCATTCTGGATCTAAAATTTGAGGGCCTGGCATTATGACCTCAAAGAATTCTCATAAACTGAGACAAAACATGTATACTACAGTAAGAAAATCTTTCACACACTACTATTATTGTAACCCTGGAAATGAGACGTCATTAAACTTTCATTGTAGCATTCTGTGTGATCAGTTCTTATCTCTTGCTCAGAGGCCTTTTCCTGGTGACAGTTTTTTTGATTTTGTACTTTTTCCAACATCTCTGGGGTCTGACATCTCTAATGTGTGATGTACCTTAAAAGTATGGACTGTGCATAAGTTTTAAACAACACTCTCCCTGCGGTTGCTTCAGTCAGATCCACAAATTGCTGCATTTCTATCAAACGAACAAGATTTCTATCAAACGAACAAGATAGTTCTTGTGTCCTGTTTAATTTGGCCCCAAGAATGGTAGTGCAATTGGGCATGATACAGTTGTTTACCTATCTCTAATTTCCAGCAAGCCTTTCACTACGCCATTTTCAAATCTGTACCTAGAGCATGTTTCAGCCTTTTCTGTTATTTTTTCATACGCAAATGTTGCCAAAGCAAAAAAAAAATATCTGCAATTACATGGGATACAATTAGTTAAGATTAGTTAAAAAAGGTTTTTAAATTATTTCTTATCACAATGTCTTTATAGTTGAGAACTCATACATCTCTGAACATCAGTGTGACAGGACTGGTTGGGGTGGGACACTATAGTTGCTTCCAGCTTGCAAGGCAGCAAATCTCCCAAATCTGTTATCTGTTGTGATGCTACTTATAGTAATAGCAGTTCTTCATCTGTAACATTTTATTTGCAGTTGCCCTTATTCAAGTACCAAATAACTGCTTATAAATTCTTTCAATAGAAGAGAATATGTGTAGCTCAGGATTGAATAGTGATGTCCTTTGTGCTCTCTGAGCTTGACTGTTTGCTTGCAAATGTTTTACTACCCAACGAGGCAATACTAGCATTTGCTAGTAAAAAAGACCAGAACACATCCCCTTCAGCAGACAATGCTCAGATAAAGAGGGATTAATATCAAGCAAATAATCAAGCAGAAAAAAAATATTCCAATCAAGGAACTACTAAGGAGCAAACCACTCTCTCACCAATACTGATAATGCAAGCTACTGTAAATAAACAGGAACCAAACTCCACATTCAATAGCACTGGTGATGTTACCTAGTTTGCATTTCTTTTTTGCAAATGATTTGTCAGGCAAGTGTGTCTGCACAGTTCCCCTTGCCCTCCATTTAGGTTTTTGTAATTGCATATTCCTGGTCAGCTATGCCTGCACATATGTGTGCCCCTTTGTCTCCAATGGGCAGTTTGTAAGGATCAAGAAGGGCACTTGGGAGAGGTGCTAAAGGTTAAGTTTTCATTATTTGGTTTAAATGCAAGTACTTAATTGGTTTGTGTGCTTCTTAAGTAATATGATGCTCCATATCTATTGAACTGGTCAAAGACGACATGGCAATATCTTAATTAGCCACAATAATGTCTATCTTAGGGTTGACATCTTGCATTGTTGGAATTTTTAAACCTTAGTTTTTGGGTTGCAAATGCTTATTTTCCATACTAACTTTGTAACTTTATTTGTGCAGGACTTTTAGAGAAATGAAGTTTATTGATTGGCTGGGATTATACTGTATACCAACCTGTTTTATATATGCATGGATTGATTAATTACTTGTCCCAAAATTTTTCAGAACTCCAGTGTCTCATATTGCCAAACAGAAACTTTTTTCATATGATGGCTACAAAGATCAACAGTGCATTCCTAAGAAAAGATGCAGCTGCTTTAAAGATGCATATATAGGTACTACATTTGCATTTCTGCATATCCTAAAGCACTTTTTTCAAATTATTTCCGAGGTACAGCAGAATCCCAGTATTTACAGGATGCTAGTGGAATGAGCATGTTTACTACTTTATCAATCAACAAGTTCTGGAGAGTCAGTTGAAAATGTTTCCTATACTCTTGCAGAAAAATGACCATGCTTGCCAACTACAGTATTTCTACTGTTAAAAAAGCTCTTGGCAAGCAACTTGAGAGGAACTATGGACAACAATAAATCTGCTTTAAGCGTTGTTAGATTTGGAAACCACACCCTTCTTTGTCCAAAGACTTAGCTACCAGACGTTCTCATAATACTAGACTTAGCATTTGCTTACTTGCCCGCAATGCTAGATTTAGATAAAGATAAGTAAGCAAGCTATAGCTTAGGGCCTCACATTATGAGATGCCTCTGAAAATGAAACAAACTTAAGTTTGAGTATTTCCATATTGAATTTTCATTTAAAGGTATTTATAATGCAAATAAAACATAAAAAGGTGAAAAAATAACTTGTCCTTAGATTACAGTATCTGCTTTTTGTAGCATTTTTTTCCCAAGTAAATGAGAGCTTTATTGGTATTTTAATTTTCCTTTCTGGTAGATAAATCATTGCAAACAATCACCATAAGTTTCTTTGCAAACTTCTGTAGACATCTGGACAAACATTAGGATGAGTGTCTTAGGTCAGTATTTGTCTTAAAAGCATCAGATGATCTACTCCTCTTTCTTGAGCTAACTGTGCCGTTTTACCCATTGTAAAAAAATGAAATAAAAATAAAAAACAGCCATGTTGAGACTTTCAGGATAGGAAGCCGCTAATCCTATACTTTGTGGTTCCTTATCTTATCCCATCACAAAGCCAGAGTACCATGAACAAGAAGGCAGAGTCAGCTAAGCGTGTCTCCAAAATTATTTCCTCAGTTCAGTATAATGTCCTTCTGCAATGACATTAAACAATAAAAGTTCCCTTCTGCAACAAAAAATCATGACAATATCCGGAAGAAGCCAAATCAAAAGATGATACTAAGCACCCACTGACAGCCTGCATTCATCAATGAGAAGGGTGTGCTTTTGAGAACTCCTGGCAACTACCTGAACTAGTTCTTGCAGTTTTCTTGGCAAGATTTTGGAAGTGATTTGCTATTGTCTCTTTCCTAGGACTGAGAAAAAGTCACCCAGATGGTGATTAGAAGTCACAGTTTCCGGGTTTCTAGCCTGATGCCTCATCCTGGCCTTTTAAGTCTTGTTGTACATTCATGGCTGTTGTAATCAAGTTCAGCATTATAGACTTCTTTTTCATTTGATATATTCTGCTTTTATTTTTTGTCATCTTAAGGCAGCATACATACCTCATACTCCCATGTCTTATTTTCCCCACAACAATCCCATAGCTGAGAGTATAACTGGCTCAAAGTCACCCTGCTGGCTTTCATGTCTAAGAGAGAACTCACAGTCTCCTAGCTTCTAGCCTTTTCTTTCAGGAGACTTGGTTCCTTGCATAATATAACCACAACATGACCCTCTAAGACTCATTTGAATTCAGTTCTTATCTCCTGGCATGTTTTTTCTGCTTCAGTTTAACCTACAAACCTTGTTATTTGTGCTGATCTCCCATCCAAATACAATCAGATGTGATCCTTCTTAGTTTTTTGATATCTGCCAACACCTGCTAAGTGCTACCACCTGGGTAGGGGCACAGAAGTATCTGTAAAGGTCTGAGAGAAATGGAAACAAATGATAAAAACAAAGCTACAAGTTCCACTCTGGTCCATGCATCATGATGTTGCACGGGCCAGCATGAAGAGACTGAAGCTTACAGTGAAATGGCATGATGCCACTTTCATCACTTTAACTAAAATGTTGGATCCTACAGATGCCTCCGTCAGCTTTTATTCCACCAAATTTTCCTCCAGCCCCCAAATTTGGTAGTCATCATATATCTGCCATGTTTCTCAGAATCAGGTATTATTCATATCCTAATTAGAATTATAAAATGAGATGCATACATATTTTTAATTACAATCACTTGGAAATAGGTACAGTAAGCATTCAGGAACATAATCTGTTAGGTGCTAAAGTGCACGATGATGGTAAACAAATTTGATGGGTAGGGAATGATAACAAGGTGCTATAAAAGAATATAAATGCAAGCAATACCCGCTCATCTCTTTACAAGCATTCTGTGGCTGTTCACTCAAAGATGAATAACATGCAGAAATGCAGATAATACATTTTTATTTGCTGACCGACTATCGAAATGTTCCTTGTTCTGGTAAGTCAGCTCTACAAACAGAGGAAAACCCGATATATTATAAAGAGAAGCTTGATTACTGTACACGTTGGCTTAGTCTTTTCTGGCCACGGTTCAGCATTCCCACAAACTAAACCAGCCCTAGCTGTGCACAGCCAAAAACCTTACCTTACGGCCACTACTTCCGCGCCGGCCCCGCCCTTAGGTAGCTCGCTCTTCGATTGGCTGTTCCGGAGGAGGGCGTTAACCGGGTTAGGCAGGATGTCACGTGTGGAAGTGAACTAGGAAAATAGAAGACGCTGGAGCTGCTGTGGCCACCTTCAACACCCTGGTGGGCGCTTAAGGGATCATGCCGTACGTTCTCATCAGCACTCAGATCCGCATGGTGAGCGATTCGGGACGGGTTGCAAAGTGGGAGGCAGCGGAAGAGAGCGCGAGAGATCAAGCATGCAGTTATTTTGGGAATGTTGAATTTTTGCTGATTACCCCCCTCCCTTCCCAAATCAAGAAAGCCAGTGTGTTTGGGAAAAGATATACAGACGGGGTGGGAGCCGATATCTTTATTTGGGTAAAAGTAAGAATGAAAGAATTAACTGATTTCTGGAAATATTCGTCTGGCGGAAATATATGAACACCGGCTTCTTTCCTTGGTCATATGTATGTAGATATGTGTTGATACAATTTGGTCTAACCGCCTTCCTGCCTGGTTTAGTACTAGAGACTTTGGGGATGATAAAATATCTCAGGTCACTGTAATTTGCATGCAGTTCTACAGTTGGATATTGTTTTCTTTTCTCAGTTGTCATTTGCTTGGTTGTGCAGATACATGAATGCCACCCATAGCAATAGATTTCTGATGATGCTCCTGTATGTTGGCAGGATCCACCTGTAACTGCTTCTAGAGCAGTGCCTTTCCCAGCGTGGTGCCTTCTAGATGTGAAGACACCACAACTTCCAGAAATGGAGTTGGCTGGGATTACTGGAAGTGATAATCCCAACACCTCTGGGCATGAGTTTGGGGAAGACTGCTTTGGAAGGTGTCATAGTTGCAATTTCTGGATTAGTTAATCTCTTGAAGGAAAAACAATCAAAAGTCACTGGGCATTTTACACAGTGCTTTTTTTCTTTCTTTTTGGATACACTTTTGTGCCTCACAGACCATTTCATGGAATCAGGGATCTAACTGCATTATGACACAATTGTGTCATACATTTGTTAGATTTGCCATTGTCGTGTGAACCTATCCATTTTTCTGTAAACCGAGAACCTCTCATCATAGTGGAATTTACTTGTAAGTACATTTCAGATGTGATTGGCCCTGCTTATATAGATTATCTGATCAGTACAGTGAAACATGGAAAAATCTACATGTTCAGAAATTTTAACCTTACAGGTATACAGAAAATTGATGGCCGTTAGTTACTTCTTCTGGCTACTTGCATGTTACTTTGGGGAAAGGGATACAGAGACTGTGGAGATTCATCATCCCGGTCTTAGGAGAAAATTCCTAAGCTAAACAAGCAAAGTCCTTTTTCTCCAGTTGGCTGCATGATATAGGTAATTGTTTTTCAGACTTGGAAAATTTAAAATGTGTGGACTTTAGTTCCCCAAATTCCCCAAGCAGGATTCCCAGACATAAATCATGTGTTGACACCCTTCAGCGACCCTGCATTGACTTTTAAAAGTATGCACAAAAATTGAGCAGCAAACTGAATTTCTGTGGATTTTCAACAAACTAGCAGCTAGTGAAGAAGAAAGTGAAATAGATGCATTAAGTTTCCTACTCCTCTCCATCTGACACTCTTCCTCCTTTTCTGACAGTAGGTTGAATGTTGAGCAATATTTACATCCACTACAAATCTCAGCTATATTTTGTTTCAAAAGAAGATGATACCCCCCCAACTGCAAAAAGTCCTTCCCCTGCTATAAAAGGATCTGTGCCAGCCAACCCTGAATATTAGTTTGAAAAGAATAAAAGTCAGAAAAAAAAGATCAATTGAAAAAAAGATCAATTTGTTCAAAAAGATCAATTGAAAACATTTCATGCTGTCTCAGCCTGTAGGGGGAGCTATAACAATGTGTAATTGTAGAGTGTTACACACAAATAGCTACATAGCTCTAAGTAGGTAAAAGTGAATAGGGTATTGTTGCCAACCTTCTGCCAATAGGTTTACTTTGGTTTTATGTAAAGGAAAAATCATTTCTTGTGTCCTAATAGAGAAGTCTTGTGGTTCAGAAATTAAAACAACTCTAAAAAAAGGTGGGCTGTCAAATGAATTTTGATCATATGACTGCAGGGGCAACTGCAAAAGCCATAACCTCAAGAACAGGTCCGTAACTACCATTTCTTTAGTGCTTCTATGATTCTGTGGAAAAGGGATTTGAAATTGTATCATGAAAATTTTACAGCAAATTTGTTGATTTTCATGGGTACGATTTTAGGGCACTTGTGGAATATGTAGGTGTTAAGAGTGGAATGGGAAGATTTTGCCCCCCCCCCCCAACTGGCTCCCACCCTTATCCTCATTTAGAGTGAGAAAAACAACATTGCTACCATAAATTGGCCTCTTTGCTGCCAAATGGTAGTGTGGTCTTAAAGTGTTATTAACTCATATGCAGTGCTATGCTTTCATTTAATAAATAAATAAATAGTTACATACCCATCTATCTACCAGAAGGAGCCCCAGGTCTGATTTTAATGACTAGATAAATTCCTCCAGGTGAAGTCAACTGATCAGACATCTTGATTGTAAAATATATAGGGTATGTGCTTAATACCTGAGATCAGAAATACCATCAAACTGGATTGCTATCTTTGGCAAATATGTTGGAAATTGCTGGCATGTTCTGAATAATGTCTGAATAATGTAGCATTAAAACTGCTCCATTCAACTTTTTTTTTTAATCAATGTCTATGTATTCGGGGAAATCCTCTCTGTATGTGTATGTGTGTGTGTGTACATCAACGATGAAACCTTTATAACATACGTTGATTTGAGCTGCATTGGTTTTCAATGTTATACTGAATTTTGAATGAAAAAGCTCAGTAATTTTAATGCTTGTGATATTGATATCATAAATTGTAACTCATTTTAATAGAATATCTCATTTCTTTCTCTTCTCTAGTTTCAATACTTTAAGTAATGGAATGTCAGTGATTTTTAATTTTTTTTATATAAGGTGCAATAGCTCAGTGGCATAAAGATGCTGGAGGTGGTCTCTGCTCCAGCGGTTTGAGTCCTAGCATTGCGTGGTGGAGTGACTTTCTGTCACTGGCCTTAGCTTCTGCCAACCTAACAATTCGAAAGCATGTTCTATGTGGGTAGATAAATAGGTACCACTTTGGTGGGAAAATAATGGCGTTTTGTGTAGTAGTGTGAATCCAGCCAATGCCAGACCTTCCCCAATGCAACTCCCAAACACAGGGTGACATCAGTGGAGGGAGAAACCCCCAGATGTTGCTGCAGAATGCTGTTGAACATTTCTGAGTATGGAGCTAGTCCACCCCTGTGATGCAGTCTAGATCCGTGGTGGCGAACCTATGGCACACATGGGTTTTATAAAACATTTTTGCTTTAGACCTCCGCCACCATGTGCAAAAAAAAAAGTTCAATTAATCAATAAATTTCAACCTCTCGCGGGAAAAAAAAATCTCGCAAAGTTGGAATTGATTGATTGAACTTTTTAGTCCCACCCAGTCTGCCGTTACCACTGCAGCCATGCCCACCCAATGGGCCACACCCACCCAATGGGCCATGCCCACCCGGCACCCGATACATAAGTGGGTTTTGGGTTGCAGTTTGGACACTCGGTCTCTAAAAGGTTCGCCATCACTGGTCTAGATAGTGTGCGAGTATGAACTGTACAAACCAGCAGACATGAGCAGCCAAACAACCACTTTGTATTAACACTGTAGTCTGCTGGTAATGTAACATGGCCACACATTAGATAAATAAATAAATAAAAATACTTTTTTATACATGTCACTGTGCTGAAATAATACAATGAAATAATGCAAAGTCTTACAACCACACAATAAAAAGGGAAAAAATAAAATGCATTGTAGTAAATTTGGATACACTATTATGGGCAGGTGTGCAAAGCTGAGCGGTAATAGGCCAATCTCAAATGAGGACAAAAGTATAGTGTTAAAGAGATTTTCATAAACCATCTTGAACTGTGGTTTCTGCCAAGGATCTTTATTATCTGGTGTTCAAATTTTGCAAATAGACGAGAGGTATAATGAAATAATGGAATGATGCTAATGTTGCTTTCAATACAGAAAAGGTCACTTCTCTTTGCAGGAAATTGGACCTACAATGGTTGGTGATGAACATTCAGATCCAAACTTGATGGACTATCTAGGGGCCATTAAAAGAAACGTGTTGGGAAATAATTTGTAAGTATTCCTTTTTGCTTCTTGCTTATATCACTGTTGTTCATCAGTAATTTTGACAACACACGAGAGCTTTCCCAAATCTGACGCCCAGTTGGGTGGAAATCTTTTATTAACGAACTATATATTCCTAACTTTTTTTGTCACCTTTTTTCTTTTGCTCTGAAAAATTGTGTGCATTCTTCAGGATGGATGGATAATTCTGATGCATCTAAGACATTTCTTGAGCTTTTCATTATCATTTAAATTAAAGCCCAAATGATGACAACAATGCTAGAATCCTATTTACTTTAATGATAGCGTCAGAGAAATTTTCATCCAAGCCATTTCCACTCAGTTCTTTTCTTGCTTCAACCCCCATCATTACCCCAGATTGGGCCTGTCTTCCAGTTGGCCTTCTGCCAGTTTTATGCCATCTGTTTTCTCTATGTTTATGCAGCTTTAGAATTTGATGTGCAAAATGTTATCCTTTGAGGCACCATAAATAAATGTGAACATAAATATAAATCTTCTTAAGTTACAATATAGTTGTTTTGGCTTAAGATATCATGTTCAACCCAGGCGTTATGGTTTATAAAATATTAACTAATATATTAGTTCAACTCAGCTAGTTGTTCTTTGTTGAATGAATTATGAATGAAACAAGGCCTGGCTTACTTAGTACATAAACTGGATTAGTTTTCAGGGCACTTTTCTGAAGACCTAGAAAAAATGTAAAATCAGTTGAAAGCAATATTTTAGAATTGAAGATGAAAAATAATAAGTGTTTTCCTTCCCTATTAACTTTTCTCCACAGGTATTGGGAATAAAATTTGGTGAAGAGATCACAATCATATTTACTTTAGTTCAAAAACAAGCTATTTTATAAGTCATTCTAAGCTTTTCATCATGTTGATGTTTTCGTCCTTTGACTTTCCATTGTTAGTAATTTCAGAGCCTTTACATGCACAAGTATGATGCTGGTGTATAAATAGTGATAGGTCTTACTTTAAAGATGACTCTTCTATTTGGAAGATTGTCAGATGAATATCTCTTCGAAGGCATCTGCTCTTTGAAGGGTTGTGGAGGCCAGTGGAAGGGCAAAGGGCATGAATATACCCCTGGATACAGTGTTTCCCTGAAAATAAGACCCACCCCAATAATAAGCCCGAGCCTGATTTTTTGGGGTGGGCCTAATATAAGCCTTACCCTAAAAATAAGCTGGTGGGGTGAGCGTGGCCAACACGAGTGGTGGTGTATGGGGGCCGATGGTGTCCGGCAGCAGCCGCACCCTAACAGTCCCTTGGCGCAGAGCAGGTAAGTCCGCCTACGGAGGCAGAGACAAGTGTTTGGGCACCTATGGGGTGCTTTGGAACGAAGCAATTCACTCAGTTCCGAAGCGCCTCATAGACGCTCAAACACCTTTCCCCCTGAATGGAGATCTGACGGAGATGGAAGCTCCGTCTGCTTGCGAATGGGACACTTGGTGACAGAACTAATCACCCTATTCGCAAGGAGACAGAGCTTCCAGTCTCTGTCAGATCTTCATCCCGGTCACAGTGGAGCATTGCATCCCGAGGAGAAATTCTGTTGCTGCTGCTGGACCGACCTGGGCCTCTGTCTCCCAAGCTCCACCTTTACCCACTGCCCAGGATTTTCATTTCCGTTTGGGTGCATTTGTCGATAATGCCAAAAATAGTGTCATATCATAAGCGTTGTCCTTTTCATATTTGGGTGCAACATCATGATGCACATGGAAAAAGTGCAGGGTATGTGTCCCAATGACACAATGCTATTTGTTACTCCCGCCCTTGCCACTCATGTCTCTACTACTTGTTCTCCTTTCCCTTCTTACTTTGCAGTGGTGACCGCCTTTGTCACATAAATAACCAGAAGAGGGAAAAAGAACAAAGCCTCAGGGGGATCTAACTCTGTGGCTGCAAACTCTGCAGTTTAGAAATAGAAGCCAGAAGAGTCAGTTCATAGATGAGAACAGAACAAATCCAGTAGAGCCCTGTAAAATATCAAAAGCAGATTAGGGTAATAGTATAATATAATAATATAATATAGTCATGGTAAATGCTTGGGCATTTCCCCTATGCTGCGTTCATGTGTGTGAGAGGGATGAGAGGGGAGGAAGGAGTAGGGAGGAAGTAGGATGGGTAGAGGAGAAGGGGAGGGGAAGAGAGTAGGAGGGGAGGAGAGAAAGAGGAGGGAAGTAGGGAAGGATTAGAGAGGGTGGACGCAGCCTGGGGGGGAATGGGCAGGCGGTACCAATGGTTAGGAATTTATTTTGTATGAATAAATGGAAAATAAATGTTAAAAAAAAAGCAGATTAGGGTAGAGCTGTATTTGTAACAATGCCCTAACATTTACAGTGTTAAAATAATATTATAAATAATTCATTGTTGACTAATTTATTTACTGGGACCAAATACCGTATATAAAACTGGGTGTTATATCTTCATGAGGGTTTGTGAATAAAGCTATCCCTAGGCTCCATTGCTATGTCCCAAAACTTGGAAGCTTTCAGAAATGTGGGACAACAGAGACCTAAAAGATTAATCTTAAACTTTTATTCAGTTTACGTTCTCATCAATATGAACACAAATTATTTGAAATTGTTTTTTAAAAAATTCTTTTCATATTTTTTGTCTTGTTTACAACAGCTGGGAATATTATGTGAATGATGCTCCACGGATCGTCTTGGACAAGCTGGAGAAGTATGGTTACCGAGTGATCAGCATGACAGGAGTGGGGCAGACACTGGTGTGGTGTCTTCACAAAGAATGAGAGAGACTCCTGCTTTTCTTCCTTCCTAAAATATTGCTGTAAACCACCCAGCATAAGCCTGAGATCGCATTGCTCATCTTCAGGCATTTTGAAGTGAGACTTTATCAAAACCTGGCTTCAAAATCATAAGCACCACTACATTATTCTAAGAAGCATCATTTTAAGAAGCTTCACAGCTTTGGGGCTGGAATTTCCTAAAGAGACGAATCCTTATTAAGTATTATTTCAGGTGCCAATCTGAAACTGGCAGTATTAACTGTTATCGCCACTTTATTGAACAATGACAACTTGGCATTAAATCCACTATATTAGTAACAGTCTCAGGTTAGATTCGGTGTGACATAGCAAAGATATATGATCATGCAGAAAATGTCTGTTAATATTGATAGGGATACTGTTACCATACAAATTTACCTCTATAAATTACATAATGTACTTAAAGTATACTACAGTGTCCCCATTCAAGAGTGTGACTAGAATCTTGAGATTGTGATATGTGGCTTTTCTATTATCTCTACATGGTATACCTTGAAATAGTACAGAAAAGATTCTTTAAATAATTCCATATAGTTTTTAATTGTACCAACTTGCCTTTTCATTGTTGAGATTATTTACACTATGTCTGCTGAAAATCATTCCTAAGTAGTTGATAAAATAATAATAAAAAATAGTAAAATCAACTAATATTGTATCTCAAACTGTTTGTTACCTGGCAGTTTTAAAACGCTGCCAAAGCCTGTAATATACCAATTGACAATCTTCAGCAAAAGTCTGAAATAATGAGTATCCCATTCTCCCTTATTCAAAGAGCAACGTTAGTTTCACATTGTTCTATTGCTGAACTGGAATTGCCAAATAATTAACCCTCTTTGTGACTGAATTTATTTTAGTTTAGATTGCACTGTCAATAACGATGGGTGGTTCAATTTCCTTGTGATGTAGGTGACCATGAATGACCACCGGTAATATTTAGAGTCCTAGATAAGAATTGAGAAAATGGGCAAGATCACAATTTAGTTATGAAATTGAGCTGGTAACCAGCTTTCAACCAAACAAATCTCACAGATTTATTACAAAGATAAAAAATAAGGTAACAATAGAATGCTTTTAAACAAAAGATTTTGTTACATCTAAGAAATATGTTGATTTATAAAGAACGTTAGAGAGAAAAGCACGATGAACCTTTAAAGTCAGACTTGCCATGACTTGTGATGAGCAGAAAACATTTTCTATCATAGAAAATGTGCTGTAGAACTCATATTGGTTCAATGAGTAGGGAAACATGGTGATCAAGAAGGAAGGATATGGTTTTCCAAAAGGCAGATTTGCTACTGCTGTATAAATTCCAGATGTCAGAGTAATTTAAGCCATACAACGAAATACTTGAAATAGATTTTCACTTTATATATCTCCTTAATTTTGGTGATCAGTTATTCTTCCAAGAAATCTACAGTAGTTTTGACGTTTTTCCTTCAATAGTTTTTAATGATTTAAGAATTATAAGTAAAAATGCATGGTAATGCCATTTCCCCTTCTACTATGTATAAGACTCTTCTTCATCTTCCTGTTTCATCTTTTCAATTAGCTTCTGCCTCTCAGAAGCTTGCCGCATGCGCATCATCACAAGACTTTCATAATCCCTCTCGGAAACTACTGAATCCTGTGGAAAGAAGTGACTGCAGTTAGTTTCAGAAGCTCCATTAGGTCTTTCATGCATAATTATTTTATTCTGGATCTGGAAAGCATCACCACTCCAATACAAGAGTACCTTTCAAATGTCTATAGAAATACAGATTCTACATTTAGCGCAGCTATATTACTACTAATTACTGCATATTGGCAATCTATTTGGCTCTCGGCAAGAAATATTCTTGGCATTTTCAGCTGATCTTAGATTTTATAGATATTAAAATTACTCTTTACAAACAAAACAAACTTCACACAGTACATAGCATTATTCATCTGGCTGGAAAGTGCTAAAAGGAAAAAAAGTGTTTTATGTTTTACATCCCAATATGCTTAACAGTCATACAAATTATTCAAAATTAAGTAGTTTTAAGATCCCACATATTAAAACGGAGTTTAGAACAAATTATTCTAGATTATGTTCTAAAGGTTCTATTCCTAAGGTGTATTTCTTTTTGAGAAAAGCTTACAGCTGGTCCAAAGAAAAATGGTTTGTTACAGCATTGCCATATTTCTTGAACATACAGTAGTCCTTGATCTACAACATTTCTTCAACAACCATTTGAAATTAAGCATTGAACAAATGGGGGCTATAATCAGTCCTGGGAGCTTGGCAACCAGTTCACATTTAGGACTGCTTGCCAAGCATCAACTGATTACCATTTGCAACCTTCCTTGCCAGCTTCCCAAGAAAGAGCCTCCTGACCTGTGCTGCTCTTCTCACACACACCATCCCTGGTCCTCCCTCACCTACACAGCACCTCTTGCATCCTCCCTGATCCATGTGTTGCTTCTCACCCTGACTCGTGTATCCTCCCATGCATGTTACCCACTTTCCCTGACCAGCGCCTCTTGCACATCCCCTTGCTCTCTCCCCCACCCAGCAACAAACCACTTACTGATTTGGAACTTGCAGAGTCCCCCACTAATTTTGATTGTGGGAAGGTGGCAAGAAGTTGCCTTGCCTAAACTGTGAGATTCATTTAAAATCAGCAACCAAGATTGCAGGGATTGCTGTCACTAAGCAATGCAGTCGCATTTTACGACTGCAATGCTTGGCAATGACAATTCCAGTCTCAATTGCCGTCATAAGTCAAGACCAACCCATATGTATGTCTCCAAGCCTGAAACGTTTTTGGAGGATTTCTGAGAGAGCTGTAGAAAAGAAACACCCAGCTGAGAGGCCAATACAATGTGAAACTATAGTCTAAAAATAGTGCTTCTCAACTTTTGTGGTTTTTAAGGTGTGTGAACTTCAACTCCCATAATTCAACTTCCAGAGCTAATGTCCACAAATCTTAATATTGCTAAAATTGAGAAAGACAAATTACCCATAGAAACCTTGGCACATCTGAAAATGGTGGGATGGGAGAGCCAAGGCTGTATGCTGTTTCCTTTCAGAGATGATTTTGGAGACACCCTGTAGTTATAGAGCCAGTTTGGTCTAGTGGTTAAGGCACCAGGCTAGTCACCAGAGGACCGCGAGTTCTAATCCTGCCTTAGGCATAAAACCTGGCTGGATGGGTTCTCTCTCTCTCTCTCTCTCTCTCTCTCTCTCTCTCTCACACACACACACACACACACACACTCTCTCTCTCTCACACACACACCTCACAGGGTTGAAAAAAAATAGGAGTAGGTAAATGTATTATGTATGCCATCCTAAATTATTTATAAAAATAATAATAGTGGATGTAAATAATAAAATAAATACAAGGGGATGAAATCTGTTTCTTGGCAAACCTATACCAATGCATTTCACTCACAAAATTAGGGTACCAGGCACAACCTTGTTGAGCAAAAATTGGTTTACCTTTGGACTGGGTCTGGGGTGGGGTACAAACAAAGTGCCATGAAACAAATGGAAAGGCTGAAAGAAGGAAACAAAACGGCAAGAGGAGTCTAACGTGGTTATCCAAACCAATTTGCTATAAAGTTCATACATGTATGTAAAATGTTATGAGACTATATACTGGTTTTGCTTTAACCCTGCTAGCATTTTAGAAATTTCATGCTGGCATAAACATCTTACATTTAGGTTAGTTTTCTTCTGTGATGGCACACTTTAGCAAACGATATGAGATTGACACATTAAATCATGTATTTTTAGGATTAAGGCAGGAAACCTAACATAACAGATATTAATAATGATTTAAATGATACTTTGCAAGCAGTGATTTTTCTCAATATTAAGCGCTATGCAAAATGCAGCAGTAAATTGCTATCACATATTGTCCAGAGGCATTTACCTGACCTTCCTTGCAGACAAAAGCTGACCTAAATCTTTAAAGATAGGTGTTCTCATCATCTATATATGCTACATCAGCGAAAGTATACTTATATAGTGTTGTAAGTAGTTTTGTTAATTATCTGGCCAATCAGATTAGTTCAAAAGCTCTATACAGAGAATTCCAAATTTACTCACGTAGCCTTGTAAGAAAGTATTGCTATAGAAATTATAAAGTGAAGAAGTCTGAGTAGACTTATAGGCTCAATAAGGGAATTGGTTTCAGAATGTTGATTTTAATGTTTCATTGAATATTAAGTATGATTTACGAAATCTTAATGCAGGAACATTATTTCTAAGACTGATAGATATTGGTACAATTTATCATCATTTTCTTGCTATCTAAAGAAGCAGCTAATTCGTATATATAGTATAAATAACATTCATATAAAGGAGTTCTCTTTATATGAATATTTACAGTAGCCATTTTACCTATAGTAAATGAAAGCGATCTGATGTTCATTTATTAAATTTAATGTATTGAATCTTTTGCTCGTACAGCTATTAAGAAACTGCATTAGTACTTCCTATTATACTGCAGTAACATGAACTTTCTCCTGGTTCTAAGGAAATTAGACCTTTATAGACAACACTACACTGCAGACACTCCTGATTTTACCTAGACTGTAACACAGCAAGTTTCACAGATAAGCAGGAACTAAAACAGACTTCAGGGTATCTCTACCCAAATATCCACTACTATATCATACTGACTCACATTAGGATGTCTGGAAAAATACTTCTTTGCATAAGTTAATGAAGGCAAGAGTGACTACAGGAATAGAAGAATAAATTAGAATTTATCTTGTTGATAGACTAACAATGTTGTTTCAAGTCTTATTTTAATTTGATGCTGACAATAAAAGAAGGGTGAAAGAATAACTTTTAGGAAAATAAACTAATATAAGTTCCTTACAAAAAGGGTAATATTAAAAACAGCCGTGTGACCAGAGTAAAGAAAATACTTGGAGGAACAGCTGAAAAATTGTTATAGAATCTACAAAAATGTCACTTTTTAATACCACAAAGATAAGACCCAAGTTCGATGGAGAAGCAAAAGCATTAGACAAAAACACGGGCAAAGGCGATTTAAAATATCTCAGGCCATCAATTTTTTTTCTAACCATTTGCCATGTTATTTGATGTAAGTCACCAGAACTGGAATTCTGTGTTTTATTGCACCATCCTCATTTCAATATTTGACACTATATGTGGAATTACATAAATCTCTTGGAGCTTGGCCAACAGAACTAAATTTGCTAGGTGCTCTTTTATTTCCTTATTTGTACCTTCTTCCAGTAACTCCTGAAGAATAAAGATCTGTGGTTCCAAGCTTCCACAGAAGCTCTAGTTTCTCTTGAGGTAAAGTAACGTAGGCTAATGCTTCAGACTCATACACACCTATTTCCTGCAACCCAGGCAATTAGGTAATAGCATAAATCCCAGTTTCTAATGTAACTGAGTCAGCAAGGGCTTGGCGTAGAACACACACAAAGGAATTACCACCCACAGAACAGATGAGTGGCTGAGCCAGAAGTGAAAAGTAGGTGCTAAAGGAAAGGTGCTCGAAACAAAGAAATCTGAAAATATGCTATGATCTTTTAACGACTGCCAAGGAATGAAACCACAATGTGCACTGAACTGGATGGGCTTCCCTCTGTGTTCCCCACTTGGCTGTTTCTCTATTGGTCCATCTCACTGTAAGTATTAATTCTAAATTTTACTTTGTTTAAAGCTCGAAGCCATAATTACTTAATTTATAAATCCTTCCGGTATTTTTGCTAATAGATGCCTTTCTCTCAGTGGCCCATAGTGAACTTTTCACAGTAGGAAACTGAATACTTTTCATTATTGTGACGGTTCACTGGGATTCAGGTGTAGCATTCTAACAATACTTATATCTTCACTCAACTTCGATTTATCAGCACATTTTGGAAGCCAAGATACAGAACACCTTCCCATAGTTAAAATGAGCTAATGTAGGGATGGCAGGCCACAAATAAGAAACAATGGAAATTTCCATATCTTCTTTCACTGTCTAGCCTCTACATACAATGGGCATCAGCTTGTCAGTGTGAATGAAGTGGTACATCACAGACTGACAAGTAGAAAATAGGAAAGACAACTTATTGATATGTTGATCAAATGGAGCAAGCCCAGGTTAGGTATTAGTTCTTGATCCAAAGAGGAAACATGAATAAAAGGCCCGATGAGCAGAACAAGTAAAGCTATTGCAAGTTTATGGAGCAACAAAAGGGGAAATTAGAACTGAATTGAGTGTGAGGAAGTCAAGAGAGAGGCAGACATTTACTAAAAGAGACTGTGGAAACTGGAATAATAGAGGAGGCTTGGATATAGAATAGGGGAGATATAATCTAATGAAACAGAAAGATGATGCAAACTAATGCCAAAGAATCTATATCAATAGTATATGCTGGGGAATAAGCTCACTCCCAAAGAATGCCATACTTTGAACCACTGCAGGTAGAATTTAAACCTATGATGTTTATCTAAAGTTCATAAGGGCTGGACTAACTATAAATATCTAGCTAGAGGGCAGCAGCTACTCAATTAAGCAGGGTTGAACCTAGCTAATATTAGATGAGAGACCATCAGGTTGAGCAGGAAAGTAGGGAAATATCCCAGAAGAAATTAATAGCATATCATTTTTGTATTGTTGCTAGGAAAACTACGTAGAAATATCCAAGAAATCACAAGGAATCAAGTTTGACTTAGAGGCGCGGTGGCTCAATGCCTTAATGATGCTGGAGATGGTCTCTGTTCCAGGGGTTCAAGTCGTAGCACTGCATTATGGGGTGAGCTCCTGTCACTTGCTTCAGCTTCTGCCCACCTAGCAGTTTGAAAGCATGTTCTATGGAAGTAGATAAATAGGTACTACTTCAGTGGGGAGACCAGAAGGTGTTTCATGCAGGCCATCAGATTCCTGCAGGCTTTGAACCTTCTTCGTTGCAATGCCCATTTGTGAGGTAGCTTTGGTGGAGGGAAGAGTGCCCTGGATGACCCTGCAGGAGCCATTTGACTTTCTGGTATGAAGCCAGCTTACCCTCCTGTGGCACATCTTGGGAAGCGTGTGAGCGTGTACCACAACAGAGTTAGTAAACTGGCAGTCAATCTACTACTCTGCATTAGCATTGTAGTCTCCTGGCTAATGTAACAATGCCATACAATCATCATCATCATCATCATCTTGAAAGCTCCTCTATTGCAGGGCTTTTCAACCTTTTCACCCATTGTAACCACTTTTAGGGTATGGCAATATCCGAGTGCCACCAGTCGCCTAGCAAGGTGTCAAAAACTTGATGACCCCCCAAAAAAGGGAAAAAAGTGATGAAGTACAGGTAGTCCTCGACTTACAGTACTTCACTTAGTGACTGTTCGAAGTTACAATGCCACTGAAAAAGTGCCCCCCAAGCCACAGCCGAGCAAGACACCTGCCCACCCGATGGCGCTCTTCCTCCTGTCCGAGGTTTTCATTGTTGTGAGCATTTTTGTTGAAGATTGACAGCAGGGGTGGGGGGGGGTGTTTGGTTTTTATTCCCCCTGTCTGCTGGGTGGTTGCAGCAGGTTTTAGTCACTTCACATGATCCTGGGACACTGTGACCGTCATAAATATGAATCAGCTGCCAAGCATCTGAATGTAAATCATAAGATCCTGGAGAGGCTGCAACATTCCAGCTGATCGGCGCTTCTTCTGGGCTCAGCAGAAGCACCAGGATCAGCGCTGAGCTCCAGTTGGAGCCTGGCGCTAATCCTGGCGCTTCCACTGAGCCGTGACAGTCCCGAAGAAGCGCTGATCCTGGCGCTTCCATTGAGCCCTACAGCCCTGCAGCTCCATCCGTCTCTCGCTCAGGCTTGTGTGGTGCTGCCACCGGTTCAGCTCATTCCCCTCCCCCTCTACCACTTTTCTAGGATGGTCACGTACCACCTGCCAGGTGCCAATGTACCACAGGTGCTACCCGTACCACTGATTGAAAAGCCCTATTGTACTTCTGTGAATTTGGACTTTGAATAAGTATGAAAGTACTTATAAGTATTTTTTCAGGAGTATGAAAAAATAAAAGAATCTGGAATTTATTAACTGTAAATACCTTGTAGGTCTTGTACTGTCCTTAGATATAAATGCATACCAAATTAAAGTACTAATAATAAAATGTTTAATTCTGAGATAAATTTCTATCTAAGATGCAGAGTATTTTCTTACATTTGGGCTTTGGTATCAGAAACCACACATATTCAGTATTCTTCTCAAAATCCTAGCTACCTGGAGGGTTGCTGAACTCTAGCAATGAGAATTATTGTGAAAATTACTTTTGGGGCACTCCTTATGCATTCTTTTCTTTAAAATGCAAGTAAGTCCTAACTTTGAATACACAAACCTGCTTGTTAATGTCTCTTTTCTTCTTCTAGCAAACAAGAAAGAAGTTCACTGACTCCAGGAGCAACCGTTTACCTAAAGACTATTGATTAATTAGCAAACATCACTTTACTGTTGTCTCAACATGGACACATGGCGGAGAGGATCTATTAGGTCTTCAGGTTTCTTCAAGCGGCTCTCATTCAGGAGGAACAAGAAATTGGGCAACCAGGCTATTATCTTGAACCAGAAGAGTCAAACATTAGACTCCAATGAACAGTGTGACAAAAAGAGGTTCCTAAGAAATTTCAAAGAAAAGCCAGACTATTTTTCGTGTCAAAGCGAACAAAATCTTACCACTAAAACACAGCCACCTCCCAAACCACCTCGCTTATATTTGGACACTGCCAGCTGCCCCAATATAATAGACCACAGAGCATCTTCCTCTACAGATATCTCCTTTTTAAGCACTTCCTGCCATTTTCATAAGGCTACTCAAACACAGCCTGATCTATTTTACAGAGCCCAAACCATGAACTCTGAAACTCTCTCCAGGAACCGTAAACCTCCTTTTGATCCTTCAGACCCTTTCTCTTCCTTCACACTAGATTTGGGGCCCTCACTCCTGGACGATGTTTTACAAACACTCAGAAAACAGAATTTACTATTAAATTAGCTGGAATTCTCACCAAAACCAAGGAATTAATCATACTGACTCTTCTGATTCACGGATCTTTGGTTCTTTTTAAAATAAATTTGTTCCCATAAGAAGGTTATGCCATCTCTTAGGGGACGCTATTAAGTAACTTATGTTTTCTATCTCACTGATAAGCAGGCAATATACTTGCTATACGTAATCAATCAGAAATTCTATGTGTATGTGCAAGAGGAAGATGGTTTTGGCAGGAAGCGCTGTATCATATGGAATGTATGGATATGGTTGGATAAAATAATCTTAAATATCTTGGAGCCCAACTTTTATACATAAAGCTTTCATAGGATACAGAGGGCAAAGGTCCTCATCTACCAATAGTGAAATGGGAACTCTGAATATGAAGTTTATCTTCCTTTGTGCCAGTACAGACTTTTTCTAATTTCTTCCTTCAACTTGAGGGAATTAATAACTTCATTTACGTCATACTATGAATGTAAAATGTGAATGTATATGCTACTCTTTATTAAACCAATTTGTTTTATTTACTTTGCACATTCTTTAATTTCCAGTGACAAGTATTCATCTTCTAACAGATAAATGGGGAAAGCCTTAGTATTACCCTTACAGTCTGACATCTTCAAAAGTATTGGGGTGCAGCTTTTACTAAGTTCCACCCAATTTGATCAGTGCTGTGATGAAACACATTTGAAAAATGTTAAATTTGGGGGGGGGGAGAGTCTATCCTATTATATCATGTACTGTATCTACTACCAGCAAACACTTGCAGACATCATTGTGGTTTATAGTAACATCAATTAAAGAAGCAAAAACCTGGCATGAGGAAACCGTAGTTTCAGAAGAGAGCAGCAAGAGATTTGATCCAAACTGGACCAGAGTCCCACAGCAGTTTTTTTGCCAGATTAAAGCAGCTGTATTAGGCAGCTGCAAACATGACTAACGCTATTAATTTTCTACTGAATTCTGAACTCCACCTATTGCTGCATACTTAAGGTTATGACTGCACCATCAAAGATAAAGCTGAATTGTGACAGGAATTCTTAATATACGAAGGGCAATTTTCATTGTTGTTTCAGCTTCAGGCTGATATGAGTAAGTCAGTGTCAAAAATGAGCTCCTGTTTACTTCCTCAGGCTGAGAACAAATATAACCAGACTTTGTAATTTTCTCATTCTTCTATAACACACACACTCACAGATCAGTAGCATTGTATACTTCAAGAGGATTGCCAACAAACAGGTTCAAACAACAAGATGTTTCCAACTAGATGCATGAGAATAACAACATTTATACAATATAAGCCTACAATTGCCAGCAAATGGATAGATCAACCCCATGGGTGACAACAAGAAGGGAGGTACATGGGAGAGATTTGTAGTGAAACTACCTCACAAAATCTAGAACAGGAAGTTGTGGGAAGGTACTTTCCCACTGGTTTTTTTGGACAGTGTAATTGTAAAACTTTTTCCTCCCACTAAAATCAATGAGATGGAAAGAACTGCTTCATTTCCAATTCCAATGTAACTTGCAAGCCCAGAAGAGGAATGACAGGATTTGGGGGCAGGTATAATTTTTAGCTACTGATCTCTTTAACATATTGCATGGCATGAGTCATCACAATAAATCCATAGGGGATGTTCACCTATTCCACAAATATAAACGTGACTAAATGCTGTTTATTACAAAACAAATCGATGACATCTGTTGCTCTCTCTTTTTATTTCAGTTTTTATTCTTTATTGCCATAATATACTTAACCAACTGAAGGAAAAACTACCACAATATACAAAGCAGTGTAAATATGAAAAGCAAAACATAACAAGAAACAAAACAACACAAAAGGAAAAAATATATGTATTTACTGCATATATTATGGGATCCTTCAGATATTCATTCATGGTAGACAGCTGTCACTAAAGGATGCGATTACATGACATTATGTTTTAAAAAACATCACTTAGTGACAGAAATTCATGTCCCAATTACTGTTATTGACAGAGGACTACCTTTATAAAAGCAACTCAAAATTTAATCACAAGAAACAATATTGACTGGTCTTTCCACATTACACTTATTGATAAGCCACATTGATGGCAAGAGCAATATATTCAATTTGGAATTCAAACACCCAAGTAGCCTTATTTTTTTCAGTACAGGTTCATTCCATGCTCAATAAAGCTAATGTTCTTCATAAATAAATTCCAGGATTTCAGTACAACATATTAACATATTTAACATTTAATATATTTAACCAAGTGTGGTTAGACACACAAGGAATTTGTCTCCAGTACACTGGGTTTTTCTGTACCGAAGACAATTTCCCTGTGTGTCTAACCACACTTAGCCAAATAAATAAAGTATAAGTATAATGCTTATTTCTCTACCCAACATCAAAATACCAACAGTGTGAGAATTAAAGAAAATGGGACAATCACAGAAGAGGTCCAAATAATATATATAAATATCTCTAGAATACATTGTATTTTTCGGCTTAATGAAATAAATTCAAATCTTTTTTTACATATCAATTGAGGAGAAAAACAAATATGATCAATTATTTCCATTTAAGAATGGAAATGCCTTAAGGAAGGAAGGAAGGGACAAGGGGAGAGAGAGAGGGAAGGAGGAACAGACTAAGAGGGAGGGGAAGAAAAGGAAGGAAAGAAGGAAGGGACAAGGGGAGAGAGGGAGGGAAGGAGGAAGAGACTAAGAAGGAGGTGAAGGAAAGGAAGGAAGGAAAGAAGGGACAATGGGAGAGAGGGAGGGAAGGAGGAAGAGACTAAGCAGGAGAAGAGACTAAGGGAGAGGAAGGAAAGGAAGGAAGGAAAGAAGGAAGGGACAATGGGAGAGAGGGAGGGAAGGAGGAAGAGACTAAGCAGGAGGTGAAGGAAAGGAAGGAAGGAAGGAAGGAAGGAAGGAAGGAAGGAAGGGAGGGAGGAAGGAAGGAAGGAAGGAAGGAAGGAAGGAAGGAAGGAAGGAAGGAAGGAAGGAAGGGACAATGGGAGAGAGGGAGGGAAGGAGGAAGAGACTAAGGGAGGTGAAGGAAAGGAAGAAAAGAAGGAAGGAAGGGACAAGGGAGGGAAGGAAGGCAGGTACCCACCTCAATCCCATCCCAGAGACCCACAGATCCCCCCCCCAGGCACTCTGCAACCTGAGTGATCAGCTGGCCATGCCCCCTGGCCATTGATCAAGTGATCCTGGGACACTGTGAATGTCATAAGTATGAATCAGTTGTCAAGCATCTGAATGTAAATCACATGACCCTGGGGGTGCTGCAACAATCATAAGTGTGAAAAATGATCATTAATTCGCTTTTCCAGTGCTGTTGTAACTTTTAACAGTCACTAAGCGAATTGTTGTAAGTTGAGGACTACCTATACTTTCCCATTTTTTCCTTTTTTTTTTTTTTGGTCAAGTTTTTGATACTGTGGGGTCACCACAACATGAGGGACTGTATTAAAGGGTCGCGGCATTAGGAAGGTTGAGAACCACTGGTCTAAATAATACTCTTCAATTGTCTGGGAAAAATAAACAATAGGTATAGAATCTTCCAAGACATTTTTCAGTTAATCTAATATAGTCGTTAACTTATTACCACAATTGAGCCCAAAATTTTTCTTGCTAAGCAAGGCAGTTATTAAGCGGGGTTTGCCCCATTTTACGACCTTTTTTGCCACAATTGTTAAGTGAGTCACTGCAGCTGTTAAGCAGATCACATGGTTATTAAGCAAATCTGGCTTCTCCCATTGATTTTGCTTGTCGGAATTGATTGGGAATGTTACAAATGGGATCACATAACTCCGGAACAGTGTAACTCATAAATACATGCCAGCTACCAAGTGCCCAAATTTTGATCACATGACCATGGGGAATCCTGCAATATTCGTAAGTGTGAAAACTGGTCATAAGTCTCCGTTTTCAGTGCCACTGTAACTTTGGTCACTAAATGACAGGTCGTAAGTTGAGGACTGCCTATAATTTAGGGATTTCAGAAACTGCTAGTATATATAGTCCATACTATCTGATTAAAGGATGTTTTAATTGAATGCAGGGTCATTCTGCAGTTTTAAGTGACCCATGTTCTTCTCCCAAACTAACTCAGCACTGAACAGATGCTTATCTCTTCCATTATTCTCAACTGGTTCAGGTGCAAGATTCAGGATAAAATACTGTTCTTTTATCCTCTTTGAATCTAAAAATATACTGATATAAAATACACTTATTTCCTATATTTTAGCAGGAAATCGACTGATATTTGAACACTAAGTACATGACCTGATTTAAATTGCAATATATTGCATTAAATTGCTGCTGTGTTGTCAAAAACATAACTTAGCAATGTGGATCACCTAATAATATTGGAGCAGAATAGCCCAACCTCCGCAATCTAATAAAGACTTTATTTATTTAGCACAACTACCTCACCACAATAAGCTATGTACTGAATCTTCTAGTTCTTTTTTAACCCTTTAGCAAAGACATGTTCAAATGGCCTCTTGCATTGTTAATAAAAAGAAGGGGGAAAAAACCTAAGTAATAAACAAAAGATTTCATAAGAAGCAATAGCTAAAGTCTCTCCTGAATCATTGACTCCTGGTGACGCCATGGATACAGTCATGTTTTTTGGCGACATGCAGAAGAGGTCTGTCACCGTGTTCTTCCATAGTGTTTTTTTGAGTTTCTCATTTTAACCTGTAATCCTGAGACTTCTTGGTAAAATCTCATCCAAATCTTAACCAGATTTGATCTGCTTAGCTTTTCTGAGATCAGGCCAATTCAGTTAGATGCTGACACCTTCAATAAGCAATACAGATAGTCCTCGACATACAAGCATTTCTTTAATGGCCACTTGAAGTTACAGTGGCACTGAAAAAAAGTGACTTATGACTCAGTTTTCACACTTGTGTCCACTGCAGCATCCCCGTGGTCACATGATCAAAATTTGGATGCTTGGCAACTGGCATGTACTTATGACGGATTGCAGTGTCGTGGGGTCACGTGATCGCCTTTTGCAATCTTCTGACAGGCAAAGTCAAGGGGGAAGCCAGATTCACTGAACAACCATATTACTAACTTAACAACGGCAGTGCTTCACTTAACAATTATGTAGCAAGAAAGATTGTAAAATGGGACAAAACTCAACAACTACTTTGCTGATCGATGGGAATTTTGGGCTCGATTGTGGTCGTAGGTCGAGGACTTCCTGTGTTCAACACCAGAGTTCTATTACCAAAACATGAGCAAAAACTTTTAATTGTAGTCAATTCATCCTCTTTCACTCTTAGGGACAGGACTTAATACCAATAATATACATCGGGACTGCTTGTGATAGCTCTGCCAATCTTGTGTACGCTTAAAAAAAAACCTGAGCCCCACATTTCCATCCATCAGCAAAGTAGTTGTTGAGTTTTGCCCCATTCACTTGCCACAACTGTTAAGTGAATAACTGCTGTTGTTAAGTTAGTAACAAATGACCCAAACAACCTGGGGGTTCTGCTGGATTCTACCCTGTTGAGTATTGCTGACCATAGCATTCTTCTCGAATGCATTCTGGCCAAGAGAAGCTATGGCAGTAAACGCAGCCCTGTGGAATAGGACTAGAAAGGCAATTCGCTCTAAAGAGCTCTAAGTATGTCCCAGGTGGAGCTACACAGGCCTCAATAAACCTCTGCAAAGCAGTTTCTCAGGACCAGCCACTGTGAATTAAGACCAAATTACCAAATTACTTACTAGCAGAATAATAAGTGATGATTATTTATTAATTATCACACACAGTAAATGCTTCTTTAAAAAAGCTGGCAATATACCTGCTCATTAAGTACACAACAGCTAATTTTTTCACCCACATATTGCCAGAAAAATGTACTTGTGTCACGTGCAAAGAAAAAAGGCTGAACTATGGCCAAAGTCTCTTAATTTTGTTTATTAACATTTCAGCAGAAGCCACAACGCATCGGTTGGGAAAGGGGGACAGAACATATTCCCAGCTGACATAGGTACAATTCTTGTTGGAAATGATGGGAGTTGTACTCAAGGAAGGGTCAAATTGGGGGGGGGGGGGGAAGACTACTATAGAAATATATTTATTTTTGTTCATTTATTTGTTAAATTTATTTGCTGCCTATCTCGCTGGATGGCTGCTCTAGGCAGCTTACAATAATATAACACAGATAACATTCACAATGCACCTTTACATTCTCCTTAGTTTTCCTATCATCACCACCCATCTGGCTTTCTGTCTGTAAATTATTTAAAGTTTAATTTCTAGTTGTGTCAAATAGATAGAAGCTATAAAATCAAAAAAAAAATAACATTTATAAATAAAACATTGAATTTGCAGACATATTCATATTTCATAAAAAACACATTTTTGCCATCAACAAAAGAAAAAAACTATCATGCTATAAACCATAGAACAAAACTGTCTTTTTAAATGTTATTTTAAAGATCTACTAATCTATGTAGCCCAGAGTTCCCCAATCTTTTGGGGTTGGCAGCCTGAAGCAAGTAGAAGGAGAGAAAGAAGGAATAGTCTTGTGGGGGAGTAAACGCATGTGCGTACGCACACATACTTGTTGCTCATGTGAGTGGGGCTGTGAGCGTTCGTGCGAGGATTGCGAGCATCTGCGATGCTCAAAGTAACGCGAGCGCTCACGCATGGGGCTGCAAATGCCTGCAATGTTCATGGTGACGCTCACACAAGTGGGGGCCATGAATGCCCACAATGCTCATGTGAGTGGGGCTGCGAACGCCTGCAACACTCGCACAAGTGGGGCCACAAACGCCCACGATGCTCACATCAATCTGCGCACGACTGAGGCTGCAAATGCCCATGGCGCTCATGGTGACACTCGTGCGAGTCGGGCTGCAGACGTGACGCTCATCCGAGTGGAACTGTGCACGTGTGCGCACCAGCCAGCCACTCACACGGCCCGGTGGCCGATGGGGGAGAAACCTGGTTGGGGACCCCGGTTGTAGCCTATTTGGAGATTTGAAAGTGTAGTTACAATATTTAAGAGGAATTACATTTCAGGGAGATTGTATCTGAAATGTTTCATACAGCATATTTGCAAAAAAAAATATTAAATGAATGAGTTCATTAAAAATATTGAGTGTTTCCAATAATTAGAGGCATGATTTTTATTCTGAGTGTAGGGTCGAGGTAACTGTGTTCCACAGTTGTAAAAGATGTGGTCCGTAGAAGACAGAGAAGCCGAGTTGTTTCCCTTCTAGCAATTCTGCTTGAGAAAGCTGGGGAGGGGGAGGTGAATTTGCAAATCCATATGCACATGCATGCAGCTCTCAGCATCAAATAGATTGCTCAACCTCTGCTCAAAACATGAGTTCTCAGTATAAAGAACTTTTAAGGGCTACTTGTTTATCCTAACTTCCTTACCAGGAAAAACTATCATATTTATCTGTTTCCAAGGCTCCTATTTCTTCACCTGCTAATATTATTTCTTCAGTAACCAACCCCAACAAAGTAAACACTGTGGATATTTCATTCCTAATTAGCACTAATTGCATTCATTCTAGCATAGTGGGTGTACATGAATTTCAAACTAAAAACACATTTATATTTCTTTCAGCTAGAATAAATCTGTAAACAACAACTTGTGACTTAAAGAAGGTCTTCCAAATCAGAATATAGGCAACACGCTTACTGAGTACATATAAAATAAAATTATACTTTAAAACAGAATAAAAGCAGTTTGTATTGCTATTACCTGAGATATATGTGGGTGAATAGTGCCATCAGCAAACACTGTGCTACTCTGTGGTTGACCCTCCAGCCAAGTGATTTTTAAAGGATTGTATGTTAGGCCAATTTCATTCTTCACTGCCATCTCCTAACAGATAAAAACAAACAACACTGTGTGATCATCTGTATTTCATTGATCCCTGTTTCGGTAATTAACTTGAGCAAACAGAAGAATGGCTGCAGGCAAATAATTGCTTCGCGTTCCCTCCTAAGTTGCCAAATTAATTCATTATCACTCAATATAGGATATCAACTGACAGTAGAAGGACAATAATCCAGCTGGTTGTTATCATTCTACAACAGGGGTCCCCAACCCCCAGTCTGTGGATGGGACGCGGCATACCAGCAACCGGGCCACACAAACAAGCAAAGCCTCATCTGTGGGATGCAGGCAGCACACAAAACCACGTACCCTCCGATCTGTGAAAAAACCTCTCTCCATGAAACCAGTCCCTGGTGACCAAAAGGTTGGGCCCTCTGTTCTACAATATATTGTAATTCTTTCAACAGACCTCAATATTTATCAATAAAGATCAATACATACCTATATCAAATAGGAGGGCATTTTACAAACAGATAAAAAAGAACAGTAACGACATTTACCCACAGAGGTACTTGAGGGTAGTTTCTCAACTATTGTAAGCATGTTGTTATTTTACACGCAGTAACGTCACTAAAGACCAGTCCTTTATCTGTAATCCTCATTTAGCAAGTACCTCAGACAGTGACCATTTGCAGTTACAACACTGATGAAACTTTGCAACTAATGCCTGCATTTACAACCTTTGTAGCATCTCTCTCTCAATCATGTATTCAAGCATCACTAAGCAGTATGGTTGCAAAATTCGATGTTATGTGACTGCATTGACTTATGACAGTAGTTCCAGTTGCCATTGTTAAGTATATCCCACACCATCATTCGGTGTGATGTCACATGATCACTACTGGTGACTTCCTGCTGGCTTTCCTGTTGATTTTGCTTGTGAAGGTCACCAATGGTGATCATGTGATTATGGGAGGCTGCAGTTGTCGTAATTGGAGGTTAGTCACCATGCATCACAATCATACCGGCTCAAGGTTGATTCAGCCTTCCATCCTTCCGAGATAGGTAAAATGAGGACCCAGATTGTTGGGGGCAATGTAAATATATATGTACTTTGCTTACTGGTGTACACCGCTTAGAGAGTGCTTGCACTTAAAGCGGTATATAAGTCTCATAAATAAATAAATGGAGACACTATGACAACTGCAACTTTGAGGACTAGGTATGGATCTCATTCAGTGCCAATATAACTTTGAATGTTTGCTGAATGAATGGTTGTTAAACAAGAACTATCTGTACTTTATAATGCTACCTTCTTCAATTATTGCCTGCAGAATTGTCTTGCATTAGTGTATCCATTCTGGTGCACCATATTTCTAAGTTAAAATACAAACAAAAATAACTTACAGCAGCTTTCACTGTAGCAAATTCCACAACTGCACTTCCAGCCTTCTTGTTAGAGATCAGCAAATTAAGAACCTCACCATACTGCCAGAATCAAGAAGAAATGTAATGTAAGATATAGGTTATGTTTTCAGAGATTTTACTATAAGGGACACAGATTCACACAGGCAATATTATAGTCCAGAAATGATACAGACTCCAAGAACAAAGGCACCAGCCAAATTATTCCAGTGGAAGAATAGGCAATATGTGGCCTTTCAAAAGTGAACGGACAGTAATTCCTACAATCATTCTAGCTATGGCTGGGGGACAGCTGTATATTATCAGGAAGATGATAAGTTGTCCATAAGTGGCCTGAGCAGTTGCTCCGTGTATTAATAGTAACAAAGCAAGATATTATGCAAATAAAATATTATTTATTTTAATGTTTGATAATTCTGCTTCACTAACAGTCCATATCATATTGTATAATTTATGTTTTATTTCGCCCTTGGGAAAGGAGCTATACATTTATTTCTTATCCACAGGATGTGTTCTAGACCAGTGATTCTCAACCTTTCTAATGCCGTGACCCCATAATACAGTTCCCCATGTTGTGGTGACTCCCACGTGGGTGTGGCCACCAATAAGAGGGAGTAGGACAGCTAGGGAAAAAGGAAAAAAATGGCGGACAGCATGGTTTGGTGACCCCCGTGAAATGGTCATTTGACCCCAAATGGGGTCCCGACCCACAGGTTGAGAACCACTGTTCTAGACTAAATTATTTTTCATTTCCTCTTCATTACTGGAATATGTTTTAGGTTTTTCTACTCATCCTCTTCTTATATCTGGTCACACTAACCCTTCAATTTAAAAAGTTTAAGCCAGTTCAAGGAAGATGGTATTTTAATTCTTCTTTGTTATAAGAGGATAGCTTCTTCGGTTAAAATTAAACTTAATTTTCTGAAATTAATCATGAATCACCCACTCTACAGCCGTGGTGGCACAGTGGTTAAAATGCAGTATTGCAGGCTAATTCAGCTCACTGCCAGGAGTTTGATTCTGAGCGGCTCAAGGTTGACTCGGCCTTCCATCCTTCTGAGGTCAGTATGAGGACCAGATTCTTGGGGGCAACATGCAGACTCTGTAAACTGCTTAGAGAAGGGGTCCCCAAGCTATGGTCTGTGGCCCGGAACAGGACCGTGGGCTCTCAGTCAGTGGGCAGCAGTAATGGTTGGCTGGTGTATGTACGTGTGGACGTGCATTTCCCCTCTCGCACTAGCGCTCACAGCCGTTTGTGCATGCACGCAGGCACAAACAGAATGTTAGTGCGAGATGGGTGTCTGCAGCCCATTTGCACATGCACCACTAGCCCGGGTGGTTTGCACAGCCCATTTGTGCATGCGTGAATGGGCTGTTAGCTGCCATGGGGGTGCGTGACCATTCACGCATGTGCATGGTGCCAGCACATACTGCATGCGCAAGAGGGGCTGCTAGTGCCATGCCAGTGTGCGTGGCCCTATGCGCGCACGCGCATGCATACCCAGAAAGGTTGGAGATCTCTGGCTTAGAGGGCTGTAAAGCACTGTGAAGCAGTATATAAGTCTAAGTGCTATATACTGTATGGGACAGTTATAAAGCCTATATGTGAGATCATGTTATAATTAATGCTTTTAAGAGAAAACAAGAAAAAATATTTTGCATCAACAACTAGAATATTTGCTTAAAGAGAAATTGCTATATTATGCAAAGGATTCTATGGAGAAGGTCTATTGTGAATTTGTATTAGCCAAAGTGATATTAGAAATTAATACATATTAAACAATGCCTTCCTTTGTTAACTTGTTTAGAAAAGATTTATAATGATCATGGCATGATCTCATTGGTTTATGAAGGAATTTATATAAAAAGTCTTTGCTTATTTTTAGAGAAGAGTCATAATTATACAGAATAAGAAAGTGGCATTCTGGTGACCCTTCTGCAATGAATAGACATACGGTAATGAATTTAGTCTGTCTGCTTTTATTTGGCTATTCCTACTACTGCATTTAGTTAAATAATTCACAGGTTGATCATTGCTATCCTAACCAAGATTCCAAACAAGCTAGAATTCAAAATACAAGACCAGATCATGGACTTCAACTGTAGAAGAAAATAAACCAAGATTTTTAGTTCAAATGATAGGTCAAATTGAATGCACCTGCATATAGCTCATTCAAGCCAAAGCAGAATACATCACAAGCCTAGTTTATTGCTTCATATGAATGTGAATAATATTAAGCAAAGCCAATTATGGTAAGAAGACATTTTAGAACAGGACCTTTTGTAGAAGTTGCAGTAGAATTTCTTTTGAGTAACCTCCATTAGTTTCATCTTCTTTCTTGCACTTCCATCGAAGCTGATGTAGAAAAGCCACAAATTAGTTTTACATAGTGCAGGGTCCAAGGCCTGTATATCAACACTCACAATTTACTTTCATTTCTATCTATATATTCCCAAAACTCTTCTGTTTGTCTGTTTCAACCTTCAATTGGGCAAAATCGTACATCATAAGAGCAACAATTTTTGAATCAATATACCTCAAACAGGCTGTCTTAAAGAATGTATCGGAAATCTGGGACCCATTACTCCTATGGGAACGAAATTTGGCAAAGTTGTGGTCACTTCAGCATTGCCACGCTGCTGTAGTCAGCTGTGCTGCTGCACTGCCACAATCAGCCAAAGTCAGGTGATTGTCATTTCCAAAACTCCCTGCCAGTTTTTTGCAAGCCAGCAGGAAGTTGGAACTCTTCTGAGGTGATGATGGCATGGTATAGCATTGTGGTTAAAAAATAAAATATTTTGTTTTAAATATTGTCAGCTTCCTCGTGTCATGTGGAAAGAGAGGGGAACAACATGGTCAATAGATGACATCAAATGTCACTGAGAAGCTGTGAGAAGGAGGAGCATACACAAATGGATGAGGTCAGGGCCACATGTCTCCAGAATCACAGTCATCACAAATAACATGGGAGAAGAAGAGTCAAAGGGGGAGAGGCATGCATGTCTCCAGAATGATAACAAGAGGCACAGAAGAAGAGGGGAAGAGATAAAGGAGTAAAGAAATGCACAACTTCAGGATCAGCGACAAAGAACAAAGGAGATGAAGAAAACAAGGATGAAAAGGCTGGACATCTCCAAAATGACAACAAAAGCCACAGAACAAGGAAACAATAATCCAGCAGGTCACAGGTTGTCTAGGGTTACTATAAATACAATGAATTAGAAGTTGTACAGATACTAAATTAATTTTCACCTTGCATAAGAGGCATATGGAAGCATTCACATTTTAGAATAACAAAAACTTATTACATACACCAAGTAGCATCTGGAAATCTGTCAATATTCCAAGTGACAAGAGACTTAACTTCTAATTACCTTTATCCTAGTGCCTAGATTCTAGATTAAAGTGCAAGGAACACATTAAGGTGAAGTAAGTGACAATTCCCATAAGGAGCAGGGATGCCAAGGGCAGTCCAACTGTGTGGGAGGCTGCAGGTGATCCATCTGGCTTCTACTGATGGAATGATAAATTAGTTGTTCATCTTTCTTCATAGCTCAAATTTTTGGGGATGTCTTACTTTGAGCTTGGGTGTTCCTGTGCCATTCCCTCCATACCCATCTTGTTTACCTCAAAGAAGAAAATCAAATAAAATGAAAATTATGGTTGCAATAGTTTTGAGCCTAAAAAGAACATCCTTTTTGGCTAAACAAAATCTTAAAGCAATCCAGTGTTCTAGTTCAGTTTACAGTTTGATCTCCAAAGCTAAACTATTCTATTATAGACAAAATTTACACTATCCGGATATACAAGTCAACAGGTGTTCTTAATTTACTCTGTATTCCCAGAAATAGAGCATCATTGTCAGTAAGTATAAAGAAGAAGAAAAAACCTCAAGGAAATGGGAATGGCAGAAAAGACTGAAAAGCAAATCTCTCATGTCAGTCAACACTGAAGAAATTGCAACAAACAGTTAATCACAAAGCTGTCGATTAACATTTATTAACTGATTTTCATTTCTTCACTTTTATGATAGGTATAATGTTCTTGAGAAGTAAACAACTATCTAACGTCATATATGAAATAAATGTTACAGGGTAAGATGCAATCCTGTGCATTTAGTTTGGAAAAAGTTCTAGTGAATTCAAGGAAAATTACTTCTGAATGGATACTAAGGTTTTTTTTAATGGATTTCCTAATTTAACTCTTCTTTTTTTTAAAGCTTCATGTCAGAATTAACGCAAAATATTCCATCTGTAAAAAGCAGGCAAAAGATTGCCTGGCCTTACTTCGTATTCGCTCCTTCTCAAGCCGGATTTGTTCCTCGATGAGTTTTTGTTGTTCTTCCAGTTGCCGAGATCCCTCTTCACGTAACCGCTGGATCTGGGATGAGTAGCAGAAAAGAAAAATCCTGGCAATATTACTTTAAGAACTGGCACTCATAAAAAAAAATCTACTCGTTCACAATTTTTTGGGAAAGGGGGAACTGTCATAAGAAGTTGACCTCCTATCACTGTTCTAGCTCTACGTTGTATTTACTGACTACAATTAAACAAACTACAGAGCTTCTCTTTTAACATGTGAAGTATGAACATAGAAAACTGTCTATATCATCAGATTATTTTATCATCTTGCTTAACAATCTTTACATTTACTGGGGAAGAATTCCTAGATCTGCAAACAAAAGTTATATTGAAAGACGCAAAGGACTGAGACCTGAAACTTTATCCATGCAAAGCAAGTGCTTTCCATTGAATTAAATAATACATTCCTTTGTGCTTGTTTGCTTGTGCATTGAAGCCCGAAAAGCAAATATATTTTAACTAGGATCCCAGCATCATTATTCTGTATAATTCAATTATTCCATTGCTCTTCCTAAACATGACTATAACCACCAATGAATTTCATATAAAATAGTATCTGTTTGCCACAATGGCTTTACCTCTTGCTCTAATGTCCTAGTTATCTCAATCTCTTCTGCCCTGCTAACCTGGGAGTGAGCTTCTTTTTCCCGAGCTTCAAGATCTACAGCAAAGGAGAACAATTAATTGCAAAGGGATTTAGTTTCAATAGTTTTTATATGTACAATTAAAAGAAAAATTCAATATAGATAAGAAAGCACCAGATATAGAAGACCATAAAGCAGTATTTGAAAATGAGTTATATATAAATGATGAACATGTAACTGCTAAAATGTATAAACGTTTGTTAAGATTTGAAAGTGAAGAACAAATTAAAGAGTGTATGATAAAACGGGCAAAGAACTTGGGTCGCAATGGAATAGTGAAATAGAATGTAATCAAAAAGGTTTGAAATTCAGTGTTCTATAATTTAAAAGAGAATGTTTATAAAATGATATTCTGCTGCTATATGTCACCAGAGAAATTATCTAGGTAAGATGGATAAAGGTAATCCTAATTACTGTGGGAAATGTGAAAAGCATGAAAGAACATTTTATCATGCACGGCATACCTGTGAAAAAGCAAAAAAGTACTGGAAACACATGCATATGATGCAAATTTTAAAATTTAATATTCAGATAAAACCTAATAAAAACTTTACTTTCTTGATACACAATTAGAAAAGACTCATGGACAATTGGTTTTCTATATTGTAACTGCAGCAAGGTTATTATAGCATGAATATGAGAAAACATAGAAATATAAACAGTGTAGGAGTAGGCTGTGAAGATGGCAAAATTTGCAGAAATGGCAAAATTGACCTGTTTGATTAGGGACAAAACAGTATGTACTCTTATAAAAGATTAGAAACCTTTTTGCCAAAAATGAACAAAAATGGAACTGGTGATATCTGGATTTAAAAGTATTGAACGTAGGATCCCTATAATATAATTCTAAAGAGGAAGAAATGATTTTAAAAAATTGTTTTGTATCTGTGGTAAAAATTGGAAGCCATGACTTTAACTTTATTTTCTCTTTATTTGTGTCTAGCACCTTCATCTTTCCACTTTCTCTTTATATCTTTTAATTATGTCTTTTAATTTATCTTTTAATTATATCAAAAAGCTAAATAAAAAATATTTTAAAAATCTACAGAGAAGAAAATCCATAAACTTACCTTTTTTAAAAAATGGAACAAAATAAACTATTTTGATTGTAACTATACTTCACTGTACCTATAATCTTAATAGTATATAAATATGCAGTTTGTAAATGAATTGCATATATGACATTATTGTTAACGATCCTATAATCTGGGCGGGCATTTATTTTCTCAATAAAAACAGTCTAATATAACATACCAAGTTTGACTTTCTTTCTTCTTTCATCAAGTTTCTGGGTCCTTTCTGCTGCTTGTTTCTTGGCTTTCCTTACTCTATCATAGGCTGCCTACAGAAAAAGTAACAAGGACAAAACACATTGAAAGAAGGTAAGAATTACAATCACCTATTTAAAACATTAAATTGGTCTATTTGAATTGTTGATAGTTATATATGTTTCAGTATCTTTCATTACCAAAGATCAAAAAGAAGAAAAAGGATGTGATCCTATTAGTGAGGGAAGAATACAGAGAATAGCACTTAGCAATAACACTTAGACTTATATACCACTTCCCAGTGCTTTATAGTCCTCTCTAAGTGGTTCATAAAGTCAGCATATTGCCCCCAACAATCTGAGTCCTCATTTTACCGACCTCAGAAAGATGAAAGGCTGAGTCAACCTTAAGCTGATGAGAATTGAACCGCCAAACTGCAGGCAGCCAGCAGTCAGCAGAAGTAGCCTGCAGTACTGCATTGTAACCACTGCGCCGCCACGGTGCACGAGTAAAATAACAATGTTATTTTTATAGGATGTCAAAGTACATATTTGATTCACTAATAACTTTAGTTTTAACATCTATGGAAGTTGACACAAAACTGAATGTTGAGTGTTAGACATATGAAAACGTTAAACAAATATGGAAAGCTTGGTGGAGGGAAGAAATGTAAAGAAAATGTTGCCTTACTACCTGTTTTATGTTTTTCTGAGCCTTTCTCTAACTAATATTCTTTACTTACAGGTTCCATAGTTTATTAAAAATATATCTGAGAGACAGATGGTTGACAGTATAACTCTTACTCCAGGGTATGATTCTGCCTCTCAAAATATAGGATAAGATTCTTGTAGTGAACTAAGAAGGGGTTCTCCATACACAAACAAGTAATTGCTGAAAATGAAGCAACTGAAGCACTCTGGGCATCTGTAAGGCCCTTACAGATTTTTAGCGGCTGAAAAACATGCACAAAAGTATTTGCTTGTCCAAACACTAATTTGCAATGACAAAACCCAAAAAATGTTTGCATTTATAACACAGAACCAAATCTCTTACCCTTGCTGCTGCATCTGTTAGAACTGTTAATGCCTGAGACAATTGATGGAAGAGTTCAGCTACAGAACAGAACATTAAAAAAAAAAAACCATAAGCACAGGGAAATTCATATCGTTTTAGGTGCGTATCATTTATTTACTTTACTCGGGTAACTTAACACTTAACACAATAGGATCAAACATCAGAAATTACGCTTATTTTAGAATTTAAACTCACCCTACCTTTTAAAACTCAATTTGGTATTGTTGATTATTAAGTTTATATAGTACCTAATTAAAGACAAAGATTCCTAAGTTCTACATCCTTAAATGTTTCAGTTTTTTCACAATTAAAGGTGATAACCGAATTCTCCAAAAAGAAACACACTTAAAAGAACCAAAAGGATCATCCTCACAGGTAAGAACAATTCAAGACTGCCTTGGCTGGCCTCTCAAGTGGAAGGGGGAAAGCCCTGGAATGAGGATACTGTGCTGGTAGAAGGCAGAAAGAGTGGAAAGAAGACTAATTCCACCCCTCAATGGAATACAGGAGGCCCTCTAATCCATAATATTTTGTCCTCTCAACATGGCTCTCTGGCCAGACCTGCCTTAATGACAGGCCATTTGACAAGATAGACAGGATGGGTACATTAGTGATAATACAAGTGTGCATATTGCTAGATTAAAGACTAATCTGACAGGTTCCTTGGCAGCGATGGGCTCCTTGGTAATTTAATGGCAGCATCTGTGGTAAAGATCATTGATAAGGTAGGCCTTTGAGGTAATCTATTAGGAGGACCTACTCTAAGGACCACACTGGATCTCCTTCATAAATAAAGCAAGCTATGGAGCTGCACCAACCAAACTATTGACAATCAATTGTTCAGCAATGCAGATTAATTTTATTTATTTATGAAAAGTTATATTGCTGCCCAATTCACTCTGATTCCGGGCAGCTTACAAAGATAACTGCCGCTGCTCAACAGTTTCACAGCATCAACATTGAGACTGGCTCTTCTCTTCTCTTAACCATCAGTGGAAGCTTCTCCTTTCAGCATGACCTTGTTGCAAAAGTGTCAGCAGCCCTGGGTTGCCTACTGTCACATATGAAGAATGTAAACACCTGAATGATAGTGTTGAGTGAGAGATAGATCAGTATCACACCAGTAATGCTAGTCTAGTGACTATCTTGCAACCTGTCTCACAGAAACTGCCATCTCATATCACTAACTGTTACTGATTTTAGAAGAACTGTTACATACATTATTCCTACCTCACCATATCATTATATGTTTAGAGGAAAAAAATCTATTCACTCCTGATGGATCACACATAAAACAGTTATAAGGAGAGCCAGACAGATTTTTTATCACAAGTCTCTGTACCTGCTTTGGGATTGTCTGGATGTTTATCTGGATGACAGGTTAGGGCCTTCTGTCTGTAGGCTTTCTTAATCTGTACCAAAAAGAAGATAGAATGAACAGTGAGGTCAGCTGACTGTATCAAAGTAATGGTCAATAACAATATCAACTCGCTAAAAAGTGATAAAAATTATCTCAAAAATTGGCAAACGTGTATTGTGGTTGCCCAAGCATATCTGCATAATTAAAAAAATACCAACATTTTTCAAATATCTCTTTTCATTGCAATGGAAAATATACTTTTTAAAGGCTGAAATGGATTTGTATTTAGATTCCTTACAATAGTTAGGATAAATTGAAACATTTAATCTTTACTCTTTACTCCTAAAGAGAGACAATGGGATGAATCAAGGTGGACAAATCACAGACACGTTAATCTCCATATGGGTTACTTAGCACTCTGTCTTAGTTAATGTTTCAAACAGTAAAACAGAGAAGGATGGAAGGTAAAACTGTACTATCAATCTGTACTGCAGTAAATATGTCCTTGGCACATGGAATCAATTAAGTCTCTATGATAAATATCATTGAATATTTGGGAAGATGCGACTTATTTATCCTGTATAAAAGGTTCTTGCAGAGAAATGAGAGGGGCACAACTGAGCTGTAACCATCTAAATCAGGGGTGTCAAGCTGCTGGCCCGTGGGCCGGATGCATCATCCCAAAACCGCGCCCACCCCATTGCCGGCAATGGAGAAAAAGCTCCGGTACGTCGCGCAACATCACGTGATGTCGCAAGTTTGACATGCCTGATTTAAACTGTAATTGCTCAGGAAAATAAATATTTGACAAGATAAGTTTCTTAGCTGGTACCATATTTGATACTGACAAATAACTCAAAAAAGAAATGTTGTTTGATCCAAAACTAGTAAATACAACAATTAAGCTTCATTTCATATTTGACTGGAACAGTTTTTGTGAATAATGAAGGTTGGGTATACTTGTATGAATGATTTTCAATCTATCCTACTTTCAACATCATCTTTTCAGAATTGCTGTGTTTGGCTAAAAAAAAATTTAGGAAGTGTTTTGGAATATATATTTAGCAAAAAAGGATCAGTTCTATGAATCTAATTGTTGTAAATAAATTCAAAAACGTAGCTACACATCTCTGGGCAAATCAGGAACAGTTCAAAATCCAGATTTGAAACACGTTTATTTTATTGATTTTTATCAGGGGGATACTTTCAAATTTCCTAATCCACAAGCAAAGGCCATGACTGCAGCTTATAAGAACTATAAAGGAAATATACAGAAGAATTTAGATTGCCTATGTCTGTCCAGAATTGTGTCTCAGTTTAAGCTGATGGATCTGATGATATTTTTCATCTCAATTCCAGCATTATGCTTCTCTGACATTAAAAACTATGATTTTTAATACAAGTATAAATTAAAATTTCATTTCTATTTATTTTATTAACTATAATATTCTCTATCAGGAAATTAAATTGAAATTTATTCAGTAATGGCATATTAATACACTGCTACCAATATACTATCCAAATGTTTATGGTAATTTAGCACCATCTAATGGACTACATAAGTATTACCTTACAAAAAATAACACTATGCTTCATGTATATAGTTCTGAGTTAATAATGGCAACCGGGACCAAAATTTCCATCACTATGTGATGCAGTTATAAAGCACAACACATGACCATATTACTTAGCAATGGCATGTCCCAGTTGCTGTCCTTAAGCTAATCCCATGCTGTCGTTAAGCAAGGATGTTACATGGTTGTCCATTTGTGACCTCCTGCCAGTTTCCCTGTGACTTGCTGAAGGACTCTGGCAAAGGTTGGAAATGGTGACCATGGGATGCCGCAACACTGTAATTGTGAGCCATTGCAAGCATATGACCACTGCAACATTTACAAAAATTGGTCCATTTTCTTGAGAGAGAAGAGTCCAATTTTCCCATTTCTTCTAGAACTTGGCATGGAAAGAAGAATTAACAGCATATCATAAATATGTGTGGCAATAAATATGTGGTACTTGTAGAGGGATTAGAAAGAGATTCCAAAAAGTAAGCTGTTTGCTCTCTTGGAGCAAATAGTGTAAGTAATTGCGTAGCAATGCAATTGCGCTGGCAGCTCAAGGCTGGGAGTTGCAAGCACATTTTGCAAACAGTTTCAGAACTCTCTTGAAATCTCTTTCTCTCCAATCTCTCTACTCTGTAAGATGAGGGGAAGGGTGCAGCATAGGAGGGAAAGAAAAAAAAACCACAGGTCAGGCATAGAATGCTACTGACTATAATGGTGACCACATGACTGAAGGTCATAAATGGTCATGAAATTACTTTTGCAGCACCATTGTAACTGCAAATGGTCAATAAACAAGGACCATCTGTATGATCATAACAATTCAAAGCAAGCATTTAATACTGGAGCGAATGTGAATCTCTATTGTATAGTCATATACATCCTCTTTCAAACTCCATCAATCACACTATTGTTCTTCTTCCACTATCTTAGTTTTGTTTTGTTTTGAAAAAAAAGTTCAATTGTTTTAATAACCATTCTATTGTTCTCATTGTCAGTGAGGGTTGTATGTGGCCCAGAGCCACCTTCAATAAGATTTGGGCGGAGCGGTGTTATATAAATTTACTAAATAAATGTTTTCCACTGAGACCTGGATCAACTATAGCTTTCACAAGAATACTGATCTCAAGTGCAAGGCACCATAATCTTCAGGAATACGAGGCCATCACCCTGCAGTTTTGACAATATTGGGTAATATTGGGTTTAGCCCTGTTCCCATGCTCCCAACCACTAACATCTTCTCCACAAAGTTTGTCCTGGATCTTGTTTCTCAAGTCCTCTAAGGCAGGTGTCTCCAACCGTGGCAACTTTAAGAATTCTGGGAGTTGAAGTCCACAAATCTTAAAGTTGCCACGATTGGAGACCCCTGCTCTAAGGCGCAACCAAATATTGGCACAGGAAAACCGCTAGCATAGGGAGAAACTAATAACCCACAAAGAATCCCTATACTGGTCAATGGACGGGCCTTGAGATAGATACGAGTTCTGGCACATTTTAAAGAGGTTTGCTGATTAGCCCCATTTATTCCTGTAGTAAGGGCCGTTTTTTCACTCCGTGGGCCGTTTCCATGTGCATTGGACCGCGATCCCCATTTGCCCTGGCCAGTCACAACTGGGAATGATGGAGACACTGGGCCCTAAGAGCTCATTTATCCGCGGAACTTCCAGAGAAAGATTAATACGTCTGGTTTACGCATGGCTTGTAAAACCAAAGCAGTTTCAGAGCGTACGGTGCTTCTTCGGACCGCCTCCAACGTCTATCAAACGGGCATGGTTTCCCATCCCCCAGCTCGGGCCTTCCTAACCTCTTTATCCGTCGCTTTCTCGACCACTCCCAGAAGCACGTAGAGGTCCAACTCCAGCAGTTCTTTATCGACCGCCATTTCCCTCAGATTTGCTTCTTACAGTTACCGACCGGGATAATTCGCTCGAGCTTGCTCCCTTCCCCCGCTCCTCCTTTGCCCCGGTAGCGATTTGGCTTCTGGGAAAACGTGGACTTTTTTCTTTAGAACGTCTCTTCTCCAGACGGAAGGTGGGAGTCGCGCAAACTACAATTCCCAGCATGCCAAGGTCGGGCCTCGTCATCGTGATTCGATTAGAACTTTCCGGAGCCGGGATTGGAGAAATCGTCGAAACCGCAGCAAGCGCTGCGTCAGTCATAGTGGGCGGGGAAGAGTCTCTAGGAAATGTAGTCACAGAACGGTGCTGTATTGTATTGCCTGTCACCCATTTAGACCCCAGGGTCGTAGAAGGGCTGTAAGTATAACACCTGCCGTCACGTACGGTAAAAGGAGCAGTAGCCAGACTTTGAAAAAGGCAGAAAAAGCCTGTTAGATTAGATTAGACTATCGGATTATCAGTCTAAATTACCCTTCCTTTCATAAAGTTGCCTTAATCTTTTCCTTTTTCGTAGGCATCTTGGGGTAACCTTCCCAGTTCAACTGATGTGTTGTACCCCAATTCTGATCATTCCCAATGTGACTGTAGTTTTCCATACCTAGCTGGACACGGTGAGAATTTGGTCTGCATCTTTAGAGGTGACAGGTTTGAAAAGTTGGTTATAGGGGAGTCGGCTGATTTTGTTTCCCTAATTCACCACGGCAGTCAATGAAGAAACGAAGGGGGGGGGGAATTCAACAGTAAACATGTATCTTTTCAAAACAGTTAATGTAACGGTCATAAATGTTGACTAGTGTCTTTTTTCCCCCTTTCAATAAAGTTTGTGCTGTTTTATTCTTTTGTGAACAACATATTTTTTGGAAGAGACTATGTTGATCTGCTATGGGTCTGCTTCTGAACATTGTAAAGATAAAATGAATTACAGGAATTGTTCTAGTTAAGAATTAGCGAAATTAGGATTAACACTTTTGAAAGATACTGGATTGGGAAAGCCTAATCTTTGAATTTTTGTTTTTTCTCTATGATTTTAATTGTTATTAGGTAACCAAATGTATAGTAAGATTTTTTTTATTATGAAAGCAAAATCAATTACCAGTATCACTTCTTTAGTAGATCATGTTTTCATTGAATCATTATCAGCATTTTATATTTCACTCTTATTCTTTGTTCTATCTCTGAAAAGTGAACCATGGGATAGCTGCTTGCAGACAAAACAAAATCACGTCCCCACTGGTATTTTTTGTGAAAACTCTAAGAAAACAACTCAGCTAGCATCATGGATAACAGGTGTTATGGTTGTGCATCAAAGTTTACTGTCTTCAAGAAACAGGCAAGTTTTTCTTCAGTACTCAGTGTCAGCAGTTGCAAAAACTGAATGTGGTAAATCTGTGTTGAGAGAAATGCGATCTCATACAGTAAAATGTAAAAATGTAGAATTCACTCAGATTTCATGCTCATGCTTCAGATTCATGCTTCTTTTGGTCCCTGTAATCAGTTTTAGATATTTTAATATTTAGTTATTTTAATATTTTACATTTTATTTGTTTTATGGATTTTTTTTGGTTCTATATTCTGCCCCAGAGTCTGTTGGAGTTGGACAACTATAACAAATTTGAATAAATAAATAAATGATGGATGCTAAGCAAGTCTCTGCCTTTCAGGTTCAGTTGTTTGATTGTTTTTGTTTTTCTATAATAAAATAACCAATAAGGAATTTTTCCTTAAAAGGTCCCAAAAGATGGTTCTGGTTTCACTTTGAAAAGTGATCTGTCTACTTTAATGCACAGTGAATAGAGAATTCACATATACTCCTTAAAAAATGAATTAAATAGGGTATATGAAATACAATGATAAACTCATACATTAATGCTAAAATATTCACAGAGAAAAGTGTGTGATGCTGATGTATGATTGCATGTCATCTTTTTACATTATTGAATGAAAATAACTTAGATTTTGAGAAGTGTTTTAAAGCCCATTTCTGCTTTTAAGAGGTTCTCCAGTAAATACTGATGTTTTATCTGCCAGTGCATCACTGATGATGTTTTATCCATCTTAAAACTGGGCAACAACTCACCAATGGGGTGGGGGAATAATTTAAATAATAGCATATGACACCAACTTCTTCCTAAGGAAAATATGAAAAGACTTCTGCCCAAAAATGTCTAAGTCTTGGGGAATTTTGATTAGCTAATTATCACTATAATGTATGCTGTGACACCTAAGCTCTTTTGTTTTTCCTTCTCTTTGTTTATTGTTTGTATAGCAGTTTGCTTGTTTTGCTTGTTAACTGTTTCAATATTTCTTGCCATCACTTGTTTTAAAAAATAGTAGGATATAAACAGAATAAAATAAATGATATAGTATACAGGTGTTATATTCCATGCTCTTGCATGTCAGATGTGTGCTTTGAAGAGACCTGGAGGAAAAACTTTGTTTTCATATTGGCTTTCTACAACAAGAGAACTCAGTTTCACACTTGTTTGCTTGCTTGTTTGCTCGCTTGTTTGTTCATTCATTCATGCATGCATGCATGCATTCTAGCTGTCCATCTCACTTTTACATGGTCTAGGCCAGAGGTAGGCAACCTTAGCTTTTTTATGACTCGTGGACTTCAACTCCCAGAATTCCTGAGCCAGCATGGCTCAGCTTGGAAACCTCTCCCTTTCCCCTCAGCATGGCTGGCTCAGGAATTCTGGGAGTTGAAGTCCACGAGTCATAAAAAAGCCAAGGTTGCCTACCCCTGGTCTAGGCAGTTTACAATAAACCAAAATAAAATACATAAAATATACAATATAAAAAATAAAAGTAAAACATATAGCGGTCGGGCATAATCTAACCAATCACCCATACAACCAGGAAATGAGCCCTAACCCATGCCCAGGGCCCCTCTGGCTCAGGCACAAAGACCCACACTTTCTTCTACAGGAGGCCTTAGTCAGCCAGGAGTGACATGAATGTGACACAAGATCCTATCAGTCCTGAGGACCCTGTTCACTTTCTCAGGCCAAAGAGGATCAAACTCTCCCCAGATAACCAAGCTAGGCCCAGTTCCAGTAACCACCACAGTATGAAAGTATCTCCCTGGATGAATCTTATATAAGAAGGAACCTTCCAGTCGTCCTGCGGCAGTCTGCTTAAGAGTGCTTTTCTCCATTGATTTTTTTTCCCCCTCTCAGAATGGTTGCAAGGGTTGTGGTCGAGGATTTTGCTCAAGCTGCCTAGGATTCAATGCCATTGTTCCTCGTTGTGGGGACACTCAGCAGAAGGTTTGCAAGCAGTGTCACGGAGAGTTAACAAGGTAAGAACAGAACTGAATTCTGATCCAAGTGATGGACTGACAAAATTACAGAGCTCAATCAACAGCAAATTGCCATTTAGCATTCTGTGTATTAACTGCAATCCACACAATCGTTTAAACAGTGTTTCTCAACCTTGACAATTTTAAGACATGTGGACTTCAACACCCAGAATTCCACAATGCTGGCTGTGGAATTCTGGGAGTTGAAGTCCACATGTCTTAAAATTGTCAAACAATTTAAAATTGAGAAACACTGGTTTAGGAAATGTACTACCATATTACTTACTCTACAATGCTAAAAGATTTTTCTGGGCAATGAATTCTGGCATTAAGTTCAAATGCTTATTGCCACAGGGTTTCTCCCTTATTTTGGGGGGTTTGCATAAAATCTATCAAATCTCATGACGCTTAAGGTGCCTGACTATGTGTCACATAAGGAATGTAGATGGGGTTGTGCTATATATAATACTAATGTACTGTACAAATGGTTATTAATGTATTTATTTTGCACATATTCTGATTTCCAAGTATTAGAGGAATAGATTCAGTCAAATAAAACACTGGTAATTAGTCCCAAATAGGTTTATACATTTTATAACATAGCAGTTTTAGCCTCTATTTTATGACATTCTTATTTTTCTTTTCAGCAGACCATCTAAGTCAAATTCAGCTAGATGGTCTCCACCAGAGAACTATAAGAAGTGAGTTCCAATAATCAGAAAATTAGTTTTGCTTCATGATCTTTATATATTTGTAAAGCAAAGTGTACATATGTGTGATGATGAATCACCAGTGGCCGTAGCCATTTAATAGCTATTTGTTAAATTCCTTTATTTGTTGCGGGATTTAAATTCCTTATGTTAACAGTTAAAAAAATGTAATTCCTTTCTCAAAATAACTAGAGTAGGACTTTTCTCACTATATATCTTGTTAGTTTAAAAAAAATTCCAAGAACCCCTGATCAGAAGCAAGCACCAGTGATACATTGACAATAATATGAAAAACTAAGAATAATATGCATACACTGAGGGCCATATATCTAGGATATGTATGACAGTTTAATATTGTAATACTGAAAAATTGTGCATTAAAATCACTATTTGTGATGTCACCTGGAATGAATCTGTTATGAATGCTTAACTAAAGGAACCAAACAAGGTTAAGCCCATTGGCTTCTAATGGCGCAGAGTTTAGCAACTAAGAGATTTCAGAATAAGAGTGAAATTATTAACTCTGGCCAATCTATACATCCAGGAAAATGAGGGTATCAGAAGTGATTGCCAATCCTGATACAGTCTTCCTTCTGAACTTCCATGGTGATATGGGGGAAACAGTGGTTAGAATGCAGTATTGCAGGCTAACTCTGTCCACAGTCAGGAGTTTGATCCTGACCAGCTCAAGGTTGACTCAGGTTGATAAAAATGAGGGCCCAGATTGTTGGAAGCAATATGCCGACATTGTAAACTCTCAAAAGAGTGCTGTAAAGCATTATGGAGTGGTATATAATTCTAAGTGCTATTGCTATTGTTATTCCCGTCTGTAAGGACTGATCCATTCACATGTGTTTGTAGGTTGCTTGATGAGTCATGCTGTTTTATTTCAGTGAAACATGAACGAATTTGGCAAACATCTCTCTGTTTTTATGTCTTGCAAGGCTCACGTGTAATTTGTCACTTGATGCCCCAGTAATTAATCTGTGTGTGTGTTTGTCTGTCTGTCTGTCTGTGAATCAAGTCTTAGAGAAGCATTTCTGGTAATCCTGTTAATTCACACAGGACTTCTTTTTGCAGGCGGATTGCAGCTCTTGAAGCCAAGCAGAACCAGACGCAGAGCCCTCAGAAAGGCTTGGTGAAATCTCAGAGTCAGACAGACTCCAGATATCGAGGGCTGTCAAAAGAGGATAAGATTCTAATGGAGAGACTGGAGAGGCTCAAGAAGGCAGCAAGGCCTAGTGAGTTGCTCATATTTTCACGCTGGGGTCTGCCACAGATAGAACATACCGTAAATCAGAGTTCAAGAAGAAAATTCTTAATGTTCGGTTTATACATGCAAACAGAGAAGCTGCCTTACTTATGCTCTGGAAACAGTTTCTAAAAGAAGGCAACGTGGGCACCAATTCCTCAATTATTGTTTCCATAGTAGATTAACACTGATCATGTTAGATTAGATACATATATTCTCTTCCCCCGCCCCTTAAATTTTGGTTTAGAAGTGCTTAATGTTGGGTTCTTGCTATTCTTTAAGTTTGCATTTCGTTCTGCAGATGTTTTATTACTGGGCTGAGTAACACCATCAGTGCAGGGGGAGCAGAGAGAACAATGCAGTAATTTTTCTGTTCACAGGAAAAAAGATTTCTGAGTAATGTGCTGTTTAACAGAGATGATTTTTGATGGGTGCATGGTGAGGCCGGTATTGATAATTCCATAACCCTGAATCAACACCGCCAGTTTCTGCATTGGTTTTTTATGTATAGAAATAATTTTATGCTTCTTTTGGTCACTTATTAGCAAATAAATCTGCTTTTAAATTGTGCAGAGTCTATTCCATCCCAGGGGGAGATAGAATCTAGGCTGGCGGCCCTGAAAGCTGACTCTGGAAGACCCGTTCCGACAGCCCAAGAGATGGAGGACCGTCTGGCAGCCTTGCAAGGCAGAGCACTTCCATCTGCAGCCCCCAGACCCGTAAGCTACCTTTGCTTAAAAAACAGACCTTTCCCAGAGTTTTTCTAGCCAGAGAAAATGATTGAAAATTACCTGGCCATTTTGATTTGCCTCCAGATTGCAATGTTTAAATGGGACAGAAAGGAAAATCATTAATATATGGGCAGTCGTTATTTTAACTGTATTCCATTTAATTTAATTAAATGTAATTTCCTATACTTCCTCTTGCTTTGGTCAGGTATACCCGGTCTCCAGCAGCAAGACCCAGGCTGAGCAGTCAAATGACTTGCTGAACCAGATGGCTGAAGAAGTCACCATTGATGAGAGTGGAGGCTTCACAGTTACATCTCAAGGTTTCTCTTTAGCTTTAATATGGATTCTTATTTTTGATGTAGAAATGGAAGCAAGTAGGTCCTGAAATCTCATACAACAAAGTGCTCCCCCACTACTGTTCTTGACTAAGGGGCTGCAAAGATGCCCCTTCCAGAGTCCTTGCATTGCTTCCAAAGCCTTCTTCTTAGCACCCAGTTCAATTTTGGTGAAGAATCACCATTAAAATCCTCCGGTTTCTATTTGTCTTCAGATTTTGTTGAGCTAATGTCACTATTTATTAATGGAGGAATAACTGTCTATTCAATCTCTGCTTTAAGACATTCAGTAAGAAAATACAATCTACCATCTTGTGCTCCATTATCAAAGAGCACTTCACTGTCAAAATCTTTTTCCTAATGTTCATCTGGAATCTGCATTTTCCTAACATGTTTATTATTTGGTTCTTGCATTCAGGGAAATTAGAGAATAAATTATATTTTCTGCAGTGTGTGACACCCTGTCAGATATTTGAAAAATGCCATCATATTAATACTCTTATCCCCAAACAAGGCAAAATCTTTATAGGCTATAGCAGGGGTGTCAAACTCAATTTCATTGAGGGCTGCATCAGCATTGCGGTTGCCCTTGGGGGGCTGGGTGGGTGTGGCCAGGGTGGGTGTGGCCTACTGGGTGGGATGGATGGAGTGGGTGTGGCCTACTGAGTGGGCATGGCCAGCTCTACATTGTTCGCGTCAAGGGTGCCTGTGGGGGCCTGGGCAGGATTGGGATAGATCTGAGGGTCTCTGGCAGAAGGGGGTAGGCACCAAGGCATCATCCATTTCTTCATTCCTCACAAAGGGTGACACCTTCCCAGCATGTACCCAGGGGGCGGGGCCAACATGGCAGGGGCTGGGTCCTCGCTGTTTCTAGACAGCCTTGTGGAGCTAAGACTGAATGTGTTTCAGTATAGATGGCCACCACAAAATTGTACATTGGCTCCCAGCTGGCCTGGGCCAGGGCCAAGACAGCGGGGGTCGTTCCCTCACTGTTTCCAGGATGGCTTCGCGGGCCACATCTGGCCCCCGGGCCTTGTGTTTGACATGTCTGGGCTATAGGGATTCTTGTTTCCTGCCTTGTTTGACACAGCCTTCTGAATGCTGAGAGGATGAAAACTCTTAAATCAGAGGCTGGCTGAAGATTTTAAAAATGCTACTCCAATTTGCATAGGAAAGACAGAAGAGACCGGTGAAGCAGCTACAAGCCTTTGAATTATCTCCTGTCTTTTAAAATCTTCTATTCAGAGTTATTTATTGTGAGACAACTAACAATTGTATGAATAAACTGATTCCAGTACGATTACACTGTGGCATAATTAAGAGCGTTTAGACTGTGGCGTGTTTTATTTTTGGCAAATTATTGTAATGGCTGAGTGATTGTGGTGCAGCTGTGAATTCACTCTGGGATTTTGCCGTTTCAGAAGTGAGGACACAGAATTGGAATAATTTAAATCAAACAGATGGTACCGCAGGCACTTCAGATCTGTCTCTTAGGCAATTGGAGGAGGAGAAAACTAAACTATTGGCACAGGCTGCTGCTGAACTCAGGGAGGAGAACACCAGGGAGGAAAAGATTTTGGAAGTGGCCAAGCGATTGGCAGTGTTAAAAGGCAAAGATCCTGAGACAGGTATGCAGCAAGCAATATTCGTATCAGCTGAGGAAGACTTTAGTTTATTTGACAACAAATCTTGGTTGGCTAATAGAAAAATATCCAAGTCATAATTCTCAGAAGAACTTCTATTTCCTGGTGCTAGGATTTTGGTTCTTTTAAAAGCAAGTAATTAATAGGTATTGATAGCTGGGAAGAGATGTTAACGGAAGTACTTTGTTTGTTTCACAAGCAAAACTGTGAAACCAAAGCTGTCTTTGTTCCAGTGGGCTAGATGAACAGGGTACATTCATGGGGTTTCCTCAAGCCTGGCACCAGCCTATGGCACTGCTGAGCAGCTGACGGGCCTTTGGGTCCTTTTGTTTTTGCTTTTCAAAATCTTGGTTCAGATTTCTGCAGTTATCCTGATGAAATATCAGCCTAATCATTGTGGCACAACTGATTGGTTCATTGCTGTTATTGTCTATAGCAGGGGTAGGCAACCTTGGCTCTTTTATGACTCGTGGACTTCAACTCCCAGAATTCCTGAGTTGAAGTCCACGAGTCATAAAAGAGCCAAGGTTGCCTACCCCTGGTCTATAGGATAAGTCTATAGGACTTTCAAATGGGAGGTTCTGGCATTGGGTTAATCCTTCACAGGAGGTTTCGTAGAGGCCCCCTCTACTTTAAAGTTAATCCATTTTTACATCTCAAGTATACTTCCCTTAAAACAACCTCGCTTCAATATTAACTGCTACTGGTAGTATTGCCTGTCTGATTGTTCCACTGGCATATCAGCAGCACACTAGCCTCTTATCTCTCATGAAGCCAAGAAACTAAAAAAACCAGAGGCTGGCCTTTTTCTTTTCGTAGAAACCTGATATGTAGAAATCAGTTTTTGAAGGTTTTTTTTAATTAATTCATCATAATGAATTGTTATGTTGCAGAAAAGCTGCTGTGAGTGACACACGTACAGTGAGAGCTGCAAGCATTAATCAGTTGGATTAGCACTGGCAGTGGAAAAAGACAACCCTCTGATACTTAGCAATCACACTGGCTTTGAGAAGGTGGTGTCAGAAGTGATAAGACAGCTCCTGAATCCTCCCAGAAAGCAAACTTAACAAAGCACATTTGAGGCTGAAGGAGAACAGATCAATTACTGAGGAGAAAAGGATGTATTTTTGAGAAAAGGACCAAGGAGAACAAAGATGAGGAGGATGGCCTACTGGCTGCCTTGAGAGACCAAAGACTATTGCTTGTATATCAGATGGTGGAATGGAGATTACTTGTGGATCTTTCAGGACCTTCCAAATCAGAAGTTATAGAAGCTGGGCTGTCACTTATCCTGCTTTATAAGGACTTGAAAGATTAAGGGTCAGATTAATCCCACTGCAATGGGAATGATTTATGGAAGGCCTAAATTAACGTATGGGGGAATTTATGGAAGGCAAGACAGTATGTTGTACAGCATGATCTGTGGATGTTTGCAGTAACCTGAAATGACGAAAAGCTACCTTTATGAAATCATGATTACATCTTCAGTTTTATTTTTCTTTCTTCAACAGTTACTTTGGATGATTACAAGCTCCCTAATAGTGATGAAGAGGAGGAGGAAGCCATCCAGAGAGTTTTGAAACAGGTATCTTACAGCTGACATAACTTCTGCAGAGTTAATCTGATAATCTTTTACTTCACACCCAAGCTTGATTTTTCCCCCCATGTATTAACCTTTTTAACCTTAGTGGGTTCAGAAGATAAAACTTTGTTTTGTAAGTTTTGCCAGCTAAGTAAGGATTTGAAACTCAATGCTTATTTAGATGGTAACTTGCTACACCGAAAATTAAGATTAGAAGGAAGCAGCCTCTGAGAGTACTTGTTGCTTGAAAGAGAGATGAATGGCAAATAAATTTAATAAATAAGTTTATTATATATGCTACTTTTTTTGTTACCAGCTTACTGAGGAGGCAGCTCTGGATGAAGCAAGTGGTTTCAATATTTCCCCAAATCAGTCTGCAACTGCGCAGTCGAATTCCACTGAGAAAACCAAGGTGAGCAACATCCCTAGATATATACAAGCACAGTATTGTGAAGCTAGTATCTTCAGGACTGCAACTAAGGGCCAACAAAAAGTTAGTTAGATCCCTCAAATTGTGTTTCTTTAGGATTATCAACTGTCTCCAGACGCCAGGCCAAAGAGCAAACACCTTATCCTGAAATTTAAAGATAAATGGTTTCTCCAGGGCCAACTTTCCCCAAGCTTTATACTTACCCAACATTTTGTAAAGAGCTGGTCAGTTTCTTTACAGAATTGCCAGCAGCCTTCCAGGTTTGGACAGTAGAGTTGATTTTCACATAAGCAAGGGAAAGTGAATGGGAATACATTTTTGTATTTCCAGGCATTAAGAACTGGTACATTTCAGTTATCCAAAGAATTATTATGGGTATTCTAGTAATCCTACAACTGCATTGGAGGGAGGCTATGTAGAGAGATGCCAGCTTTGAACCAGGGCATCCTGGCTCAGAATGCTCATTGTTTTTCCAGTCTTAAGTTATCAAGTCTGGGTATTTGCTTATCATACATTTGAAATACTTACACAGCACTTAGCTCGATTACCTCTGAGTAAATAAATATAGCATTAGAAAGCAGAGTTCCTGAACTCTCAGTTGTTCTATGTTCTTGCCTCTTATTTTGGGTTCTTAGCCTATATCCTCTTAAGTGCCCAGCTCATCTTTCTCTATCCTACCATCTGATTTTTTTGTCTCCAGATCCATAATGCGTTTGTTTTTGAATGGAATAAAATGTGAAATTAAAACATCTTGTAAAATGTCGGCTAATGATACACAAATAGCTACTTCAGAGATAACATTTTGGGTTTCATTGATGAATAGATTTAGAGGAAATGTATGGAATATGACAGTGATGCCTATTTCCACACCTATCCTTTAAAACAAGGAGGAACTCTTATTATGAATTTTTCATAATGTGGTATCTCCTCCATTAGGCACAAGCTTCAGTTGTTACTAAACATCTAATTTGGCCTACCAAAACACCAGACAGTGATGAGGAAGAATTACCCTGGTGCTGTATCTGCAATGAAGACGCCACTGTGCGCTGCCACAGCTGTGATGAAGACCTCTATTGCCAGCGCTGCTTCAGGTAACAGGCAAAGTGTCATTGGGTAAAACACAACTTCCCTTGCTATTTCTTTAGGAAACACAAAGACTGAAACAAAGCTCTTGAACTGAAGATACCATAAATGAATCAGCAAAGTTGGCAGAATGTATAGTGTTAAAGCTACAGACCCTAGCTCTTGGATCCTATGAGGAATTCTCTTTAGGGTAGCAGTCTCCTGTAGCATTCAAATCATTCTCCCAAGAGATGGGGAATCTCCCAGGTAAGCACTGTGAGGAGAAGAAGGGGTACAATTGAAAAGGGACGTTGTCGGAAAACACCTTCATATGTCTGTCTCATATGTCAAAACTTGGTTACTTTGCTTACAGTTCCCGACTTGCCTGATTGGCATAGCCAACTTTTGGTCAACACTGGCTAAATTTTCTGTTTTGGTTTTAAGGGAAAGCCATGATGAGTATGATTGGAAAGAGCACAGAACATCTGGCTATCGTCCTCCCCGCCAGCAAAAATGAGCCCAAAGAACATGATGGGAAAGGTCTGAAAAAGACATTGGCCAAAAATGTTTTCCACTGCACATCAGCTGGGCTACAAAAATCAACTCTGGAATATTGAGGAAGGGCAAAGCTATACTTCGCAAGAACAAGCAGTCGCAATGAAGTTAAATAAGACTCTGGAGCTGGTTTGTTTTGTGAAAAAGCCATGGAGAATGATATGGAAGGTTATTGTGTTCCTGAGGACTATGATTAGTGGAGAAATATGAATATTTAAAAAAGTATTAAAGTATATGAAGAAAATAATGTAATGAACTTGTACTCTGTTTCTCTGCTACAAAAAAATTAGGGCCTTATATTTCTGATTTTTAGCAACTTATCAAAAAAAAAATAAGTCACTTTAAAAATTATGTACCGTTGTTCAGTCCTCAGGAAAATCTGTTGCTTTAGGCAGTCCTTGGACATTCCTGGGGTGGCCTAACTGGGTTGAGGTTCACATCTGCATCATACACATTCTATTATGCCTCCCATTGTCACTCCTTACCAAAGATCATGAAGTGTTTGGGCCTTCACAGGGTATAGAAAGTCTTTGCAGAGACCAAGCCAAATGGTTAGTAAAGGTACTATTTCAGGTTGATATCTGTAGAAGGGCTTCAGTCTCCTTATGCTGATCTCATAATCAATTTCATGGTTTCTTAAGCACCCACATTCACTAATTTTTCTTTCAGTTATACCAATTGTCTGTTGAAATGCACATGGAAGAAAGGCGATTGATTGAAATGTGGGTGCTTAAGAAACCATGAAATTGAGACTTCCTAGATAATTCATTCCTGAAACATCATTTTTTTCATTTTAGATGTACAGTATGTCATTCTTCTCCTCACTGTCCGATTTCACTAGAATTGTTCCTCCTGGAGCACTTGGTAGAGAGAATCATGTCCACTTGCCTCTCTCCTCAAGGTTTAAGCCATCAGGAGGAATGAAAAACTAGCTATTAATTCATCCCATTGCTACCTGACTGATGTTCAATGTTGGCCTTATGTTACATGTCAAATATATGGGAGGTTCTCTATGGGTATAGCTTATAGAACACAATGGGATATATGTTTTGTTAGAGATTTGTTTCTTGTTTTAAATTGGGAATCAACAGAAATGATGTATGACTTTCAGTTTACAATGCACTTTCAATTTAAATAATTAACAGTCATATTCTTTTTCATTTTATTTAAATTTCATTGTTCTATCTATTTTTAAAATCTCTTTATCTCCTCCCCTCTTGTGATAAGACCCTCAGTATGTTCCTCAAAGACTGAGGCAGCCCTTAAAATGGATAGTTCAGATGACAATCTTACAAAATAATGTTAGAGTTTACATTCTCCTTTATTTGCTTTTCTCCAAATTAATACATGAACCCATATGGCTGAAATTATTCTACATATCTGAATTTAGGGCAATAAAATGACTTTTCTTCCCAGACTGACAGCTCTGCAGAAACTGAATTTCTTTTCTGCTTTAAGAAGTTACAATTGTGTTAATCAATTTTAAAGAACTAATAACCCCCCCCCCACACACACTGGCATTAAGTTATGTCTATCAACAGCTGATCTGCAACTGTATTAATTTCCTCACTCAAATTTTGTCCTTTGCATGTAATTGTGACTTAGATGAATTAAAGGACAACCTTCTATGCCAACTCATGAATTTGGTGAGAATCTCAATGCAATCAGATATGAACAAAGATTCATTCAAATTATCTCAGGTTGTGTGATAATTGCAGGATAAATAGATCCAGTAATGCCGGCACAATTTCCAGCATTGTAGTAATATACATATCACCAGGTTTGGATAATTTCCAAAGCTAAAATAAATATTTCAACAGGCAGCAAGTTTTAAGTTTCACATAAAAATGGCAAAGATTTAATTGATGATTCTGTATTGGGAAATAATGGAAACTTTATAATTTGGAAACTATTTTGAAAGTTAATCATTTATTTATACATTTAAGCACATTACAACACTAAAACTATACCACAAAGATTAAATCAATGAGCAAATAATTGAAATCCCCCAGAAACCAATAAATAAAACTTCAGAGGAATCAACAATAATTATACTGAGTTTTGGAAAGTCCCTCAGTTATAGATTGATATTAAAATATAACAATAACATTTACAAGGGAAGAAGAAAACAATAAAGCACTGCTGTTCCTGGCAAAAACCCACCAGCCCCAAAAGAAAAACAGGAATCATCTAGAACAGGGGTTCCCAAACAGGGTTGCTTGCACCCCCTGGGGATGCAAGACGATATTCCAGGGGGTGTGAAAACTTGGGTTTAGAAGTTTCAAAATTATTCTGTATATGCATAATTCATTATTTCAAAATTTTGTAAGGGATGCGAGAATATATCAGAAGTGTTCTAGGGGTGCGGGGTATAGAAAAGGTTGGGAGCCACTGATCTAGAACATACAGTGTAAGAACTGCAAATAGCCACTATGTAGGACAATCAGGGAGAAGACTAGCAGAGAGCATCCATGAATACCAACCAGCAGTCAGAAGACATTTTGAAAACTTAATTTCATAACACAGAGACAGATTCAACCATAGTTTTATTTGGGAAACTGTGAGCATCCAAGATTATGCCAAGTCCAAAAACATCAAGAGAATTCATGGAAGCCTGGCACTTAGACAAATCGGCCGTCAACAGCACGTGGAGATAAACAACATCTACATGCCATTCAAAAGAGATAATCAAAAAGCCAAAAAGGAATCAAACAGACCTCCTCACCAGCAATCAATACCTAAATGAGCAGAGATTAACACTAAGATTAATACTGGATTAGGAATCAAGAAATACACAATATCCCAATCAAGGAATCACCAACTCAGACAAACAAGCTAACAGTAAACAACAGTCTAATAAAGGAACCACCAGCACAACTCTCACCAATACAACTGCCACTAACAGGGCAAGCCATTAGTATATAAAAGGAGAGCAAACCCAACTCCCTACTGCCACTGATGATATTACCCAGTTTGGTAATGAAACATCTGTAAGAAAACAACTAAGCTCATAGAGCACAAAGGATTCTGCAGTTTAGCCTTGAGCTACAAATATTCTCTTCTCAATATTGAGACTTGATATTGCCTGGCACTCTTCCTGAAAGTACTAACCAAATCTAGCCCTACTTAGTTTTTCAAGATTGGACAAGTCAGTTACAGGTAAACCGTGACTTACAGCAGTTCAGTTACTGACTGTTTGAAGTTATAACAGCACTGAAAAAAAGAGACTTATGACTGTTTTTTACTGTTTTACAACCGTTGCAGTGTCCCCATGGTCATATGATCAAAATTCAGACACTTGACAACTGACAGTTTATGATAGTTGCAGTGACGGTTGCAGTGACTCCGGGACACTGCTACCTTCTAAGAAGCAAACTTAATAGGGAAGCCAGATTCACTGAACAACTGTGTTACTAACATAATAACTGCAATGATTCACTTAACAACTCTGCCAAGAAAGGTCATAAAATGGGGCAAAATTCACAACTGTCTCACTTAGCAACAGAAATGTTGGGCTCAGTTGTGGTCATACGTTGAGGACTACTATAGTTGCTGTTACAATTTAGGTCAGTGTTCTTCTGATTCTAAGATCTATGGATATCAATCCCCAGAATTTCCACCCAATTCCAATTATATGCGTTCAAGCCCAGACCTCTTAAAGTTACCAAGTCTGAAAAAAACTGGCTTAGATTCAGTTAGTGAAGATAACTTAAATTAAGTTAATGAACTGGGCTTTTATCACTTTTGCAGACAGATTTATATTGGCAATTGTGAACTGCATCACCCAATTAGACAATTCCTTCTAAAGAGGGGCAAAAGATCTGATACCCTACAGATTCTTAAATTTTTCCATAACAGCTTTTCTTGTTGTTTTAACATTATATGTTCTATCCTGGCTTCGATGTTTGTGCTATTGTTCAGATCAGTCAGTCTGTGAGGCCTTATTTTGAGAATGTAGATGCTGATAAAATAGGAAAAGTAGAGGTGAAGATTAATAGAGATTTTGTTTCTTTCAGACTCAGAATTCAATTCTGAGTTTGGCTTACAATGTGTAGCCAGAAAAATGCAGGTGTGTAGAAGAAAGGCATTCTCAAGAGGAAAACATTTCCAGGGTCACCTTCAGCTCTAATGTCTCCTTCGACTTCTTTTGACAATCCACAGTATTTTTCCAATCACATCAAATCTAATCCTCAAGTCCCAACCTCTTTTTGACCCTTTGTGTCAAAATAAAGGGTTTTACAACCTTGAAGAACTGGTCAAACAAGTATGATAGAAAATGCATGGTAGAAAATAATGTAAGAAACTGATTAGCATTTGTACACTTATAGCCGACTTGTGAATAGTGGTGCATGTTCCATGGTTGTTTTCAACTGCAAATGTGTTTTCATTTCCTTCAGCAACAACCAGTCACTTCCCACAGTTAAATATATACACCAATGTACATTTTCGAAATGGTCACAAAATTAAAAAATATTTAAAAGATAGCAAAGTAAACTATAACCTCATCACACCAGGTTTTCAGCTTTGAAAAAATAAGACTGCCTGGCAGAGCGCAGGAAGAAGTTTATATGGAAATAAAAAAGAAATGATTTTTACTTCAAGCTGTAAAGTAGGCCCAGATTAAGAAACCTGACCTTGCAAATATCTTGAATTCACAGCTCAGATACTACCACAAGAGGGCTCTCTTCCTAAGAAATCCCTTAATTGGCAAGAATATCTGGAGCAGAGTCTCTTTGATAATTTTGTGGCTGTCTGAAAGAGACAGGTTCATAACAGAATGCAAGATGCCATAGTCTGATGAAGAGAGATCAATATTTAAGTTTCAGATCTTGTATATATTTATTTTTAAAATAAACATGCTACTACAACTCGGCAAAGGGGGCTTATAATAGATTTAAACCACAACAATTTCCATAATAATTAAAGTGAAAAAATAAGCAGCCAGATTAATGAAAATGAGCAATAAAATAAATAAAAAATAACAGCCAAATCCTTTAAAAGCTTCAGTGCAGGACATACCCCTCTGGAGCAAGATAATGTACAGATGCCAATGTGGCTATTTGTGGCTATTTCTGTTAATGCTGGGACTATCCAGGGACCAAAGGCATTTTTTAAAGTGGTCTAGATAGAAACCTGCAAAAAAAGTCAAGGATCTTCTGTTTGAGTCTGTAGATGGGGGATTAATACAAGTTGCCCATTCACCTAAATATCTATTTACCAGAGAATTTTTTCTCTTGATTTAATGTTCTGTCCTCAACAGAATAAAAGTATATACTCAACCTGCTAGATCAGAAGAAGGCTATATTATCAGCCTTTTTAAAAAATCAGCATCTTGAGATCACCAGGAGAATCAATATTTTTATTGCAATTGTCTCAAAGATGATTTTTCAAAAGGCAACCAGACTTTTTTTTTCCCTTGAGAAAGAAGAAAACATTTTGCTTTTCAACCAAGAAGCTTCATCTGTTCTGGCAAGATGGTAGCAATCGCAGGATTAGCACAACCAGTTGACTGCAAAGATATAAATTCCTTCCACCCTCCTCCATCCTGCTAGAACTGATGAAGCTTCTTGGATAAGAAGTGAAATGTCATCTTCCTTCTCAAGGGAAAAAACAGTCCAGTTGCCTTTCGAAAAAGCACCTTTGAGACAACTATGACCCGGGTGACTGAGAATCTCCATAGATATTTTATTAGGATTACACAACTAGAACTATTTGTGCAAGTTGAGCTTATATGTTATTGTTTACTTACGTTGGATTATCTTCCCTTTGTTTTAACTTTTCTTCTTAAATTTGACTTTTTGGTATGCTGTAATCTGATCTTTCATCAAAGTAGAGCTAGAATGAAGCATATGCATGTTTAATATTAAAAGAGCTAAGACGATAAAAATATTTTTTCCTGTCTCCAAAAGAATATAACATCAGTACCTCTACTGGTGATTTAGAAAAATATGACAAAGAGGTAATAGGGGTTGTACAAAAGGGTATTCTTGTTGTTAGCCTAATTATCGCCATTTTGCTTCTGTAAATTATGTTTGCGTTAGGGACGGCATTTTGTGAAGGCAGGAAGAACATGTACACAGACCCAGAGACAAGGAAAAGAGCGGGAAAGGAATGAAATGTGATTGGCTGATAATATGTGTACTAACATGTGTGCCTTTGTGATTGGTTATTGCCTGCCTATATAAAGAAGTGTCTAACTGACCAGTGTGTGGCACTTCTGAATGCAGCTGCCAGTGTTTCAGATAGTGTTCCACCCAGCAACTTCACTTGGCCAAATAAAGTTCTGTTTCTCTTGGAAGCCTCTGCTTGAGTCTCCTGATTTGCCCTCTTGGAACCTCAAGTTCTTCGGGTAGCTGCTGACCCTTACAATATCCACTCCCAAGAGACTAGTTTGTTCCGGTGGTTAAGGCAAAGGATTGGACCAATTCATTGAAGTCATGGGAATCAATCCTATTAGCCTTGATTGCCATGTGAGTGCCTATGATAACCAACTGGGTTTCTTGCGCAGTTGGTCATTATGAGGATAGATTGCTGGATGAGAATGGGCCAGAGGTCCAATCCAGCAGTGCACTGCTTATGTTCTCATAGCAAAAGTTGATGCATATGTCCTTCTGCTCTTGTCAACCATGTCACAAAAAAATATGGAATGATCATCCCTGTTCAAATGGCCTGTGCTTATGCTAGTTTGGGGCAGAGCAAAAATTAATAATAATGTATTGAAGGTAATCATTAATTTGTAGCTGACATCTGACTTTTGAATAATCTCTGGTGGCAAGAATTAGATTTGTGATCATGAGAAATTATTCAAGTGAGATATCGGAGATTGAATTTTAAAGGCTGAATCATCAGATGCCTCCTTAGTGTGGATTGAAAGAACAATTGGAAGACCCAGAACTGAAGTGAGATGAAACACTGTTTTTCAGATGAAGTCATTCCTGTTGCACAAAAGAATTCATGACCAGCTCCTTTTGATGGGAAGAAGGGACAGGAAGCCTCACCCTGTAATTACATGAAGAGACATGCATAGCTAAAAGAAATTCACCATTCTATACCTTGCCTTTATTATCCTTTGTTTTTCATTTTTAACTGTTAGGAATTGCTACAGTATAGTGCTTTTGAATTCTAAACTCCAGTTTCTCTATGGTGTAAAAATGCAAGCACATGTGAATATTTTTTTAGATCTGTTGAAAACAAATTTTAGCAATATTTTTTAGCAATCAATTGCCAACCTTCTTAAAATAGTTTAACATGGGTTTTAATAGTGTGCATTTTAAATAGTGTGGCATCCCTGTCACCATTACAGACATTGTATCTTCACAATATATCAAACTATTTCCTACACTGTGCTTCCTGTATGTCTCTGAGATTTCGGTATCAGAGGGAACTGCTCTGTTGGGAATGGAGAAAACCATATGTGAAGACCAAACCGATTTCAGATGATAGTGGTGAAAGTTTGACTTCACTTAAATGGGCAAGAAATTTATAAACCAGGACTATAACGCTAAATAAATAATCAAATCTGCCTATCTTCACTTTGAGATGGAGTGAAATGTATTCTGGGCACTTTACTGCCTGCTATAGTGAAGGCCACTATAGGGAACTTTAAATCTGTTGCATTTGTGTAAGTTTTAGCCTAGCATGTTATATGAGTCCAGCCCACATGGTTAGTCCTTTACTGTGCTGCGTGAAGCCAGAAAACTGAGTTAATCGATTAGCAAGCCATGCAAACAGAGCTTTTATAATTCTGGCTGGATTCATACTTCAGTAAACCATAACGTGGATTGTTTGCTATGCAAACCCAGTTATTATGATTTATAAACCATGATTGTTACTCCCATTTAAGTGCTAGAATCTTCCATGGGAGTTTCAGCCAGGAACGCCTTTATCAGGCATACTCTCTCTTTGATGATCACAATCTAATTGTGCTTGCACCACAAACCATGTTTTGAGTTTTTTAGATTGGACTCGAATAGCAAGTTAGAACTATGAGAAGTGGTTCCAACCTCACCCTAACCCTCATTGATGTTAGCATCGGGTATGAAATTTAAACTGGGTCAAAATCTGAGGATGAGAATATTGTCAGGCCTCAGAAACCTGATCATACCATTATTCCTTTAGTGTGCTTAATAATATGCCGGCTAAGGAATTCTGGGAGTTGCAGTCCACAGTTGCCAAGTTTGAAGAACACTGGTCTAAATTATATTTCTGTCTTTTATTCATAGGGACATTTCAAATGTAAAAAAGATACTTTCATTATAGAATGCTCAACAGAAATGTGAGGGACAAATAGAGATTAAGAATGATAAGGATAAGCTAGAAATTAAGATGCTGATAAATTGAAGAAAAAGCTCTGTTGCTATTAATTGATAGAAATATAAATTTCAGTGCTTAGCTAAGAAGTTTAGTTTCAAGCTAGAGGAATAAATGGATAGTATTATCCACCCAATGGGTGGTCATCGCTGCCACACACACACAAAAAAATGCAAGCCTGAAAAATGATTACTAGAATATATGCATTAGAATATGCTGATTTTAACTCTAGATGCACATGTAAAAATAATTACAATGATTTACATAGAAAATAAAATATCTCTCCTTATAGTAGCAACATTGTGACTGGCAAATTGTTTTCCAGTTAATGACTCTTGATGGACAATTTCTACCCCCTTTCTCTTCATCATTAATCTTTATGCTTTCCAACACATATTTTTATGTTAAAACATATACTCCTTTTCTCAATGAAAATGAACCAATAGAGGACTGCTCATTGTAAAGTAGAATATAAAGCTTCTCTAACCTGGATATCACATAATAGTTATATTTTTAGGAGGGCGGAGTCTAGCAGGTGTAAATGAGGGCAATAATTTGAAATCCAGAAGTGAGAAGAAGGTAAAGAGCCCTTTCTCCTATTATATTCTCAACTCCTTCATCCTTTTATTATATAATCATTTTCTTTGTGAGAAAGTAAGTAAGGTAAGTTATTCAAGAGGAATTAGTGGCACAAATAAAATAGGGTTCAAAAACTCTTCTATATATCTTCATAGCTGGTTGACTGGCTGTATGCAGCGTGTGGTCCTCATTGGAACTGCATCTACATGGAGGGAAGTGTGTAGTGGGGTGCCCCAGGGTTCTGTTCTGGGCTCAGTGCTCTTCCACATCTTCATCAATGATTTAGATGAGGGGATAGATGGGGAACTCATCAAATTTGCAGACGACACCAAGCTCGCAGGATTAGCCAACACTCCAGAAGACAGGCTTAGGATAAAGGAGGATCTGGACAGACTTGAACATTGGGCACTATCCAACAAAATGAAATTCAATGATGAAAAAAGTAAGGTTCTACATTAAGGCAAGAAAAACCAAATGCACACAGTATAGTATAGGTGGTACCTTGCTCAATAGTAGTAACAGTGAGAGGGATCTCAAAGTCCTAGTGGACAATCATTTAAATATGAGCCAGCAGTGTGCTGCAGCTGCCAAAAAAGCCAACACAGTGCTGGGCTGCATTAACAGAGGGATAGAATCAAGATCATGTGAAATGTTAATACCACCTTATAATGCCTTGGTAAGGCCACACTTGGTATACTGCATCCAGTTTGGGTTGCCACAATGTAAAAAATATGTTGAGACTCTAGAAAGAGTACAGAGAACAGTAACAAAGATAATTAGGGGACTGGAAGCTAAAACATATAAGGAACGGTTGCTGGAATTGGGTATGTCTAGTTTAATGAAGAGAAGGACGAGGGGGGATATGATAGCAGTGTTCCAATATCTCAGGGGCTGCCACAAAGAAGAGGGAGTCAAACTATTCTCCAAGGCATCTGAAGGCAGGACGAGAAGCAACGGATGGAAACTAATCAAGAAGAGAAGCAACCCAGAACTAAGGAGAAACTCCCTGACAGTTAAAACAATTAATCAGCACTGATGATGTTACCACTTTGGATAACGAAAGGTCTGCAAGCAAACAACCAAGCTCAGAGAACACCAAGAACTCTGCAACTTAAATCTTTTGCAAGCAGGTCAACCTGGCTGGATAGATGGGGAGGAGACTGCAGATCCTTTGGTTGTTAGAACTGATCTTTGTAAATAAGAGAAGTGAAAACAAAAAAAGTAAAAAGCTTTGTCCAAATATGAGAAATTATCTCAGTGGAAGTTAACAAAGGAGGCTAGACATTGTGAATCTGTGGAGAAAGTTGAAGAACACAAAGACTCACTAGACCTCACCCAACAGAAAACTTGAAGCTCTCAGGGAAATCTGGACCTCTGAAGGATCCAGCTAGCAGATTATTGGGAGAAAAAAATCAACTGGTTTTAGGTACAGAAGAAACATTTGAGAATCTTTAATTATGGTTTAGGGATGACTTGGGAACTATGTCATATATTGTCACACAACGTAGGGATTAACTTGCCTGTTTTCATGTGAAAATATTCTCTGTCTGCATGATTTGATAGAAATCTTCTACTTTTACTTGTTAATATTTCTAGAGCATAAATTTATTAAAGGTGACTTTCTATGCAAGTATATGTGCGAATTATTATTCATATGTCAATCATTAATCAGATCTTCATTGTGAAATAACCTTTGCACATGTTTTATAAGAGTTGGGTATGTCACCATGGAAATAAATGATGCTGTCAAGAATTTTGCCATGTTGCCATGAAAACAACTATAGAAAAACATGTAGTTATAAACAGAGGGGGTCTTGTCTATCCCAGGTATAGCCTATATAATACAATTAGAAATAGGCTATTTGTGGCTATTTCTGTTAATGCTGGAATTGATGATTGGTTTATCTTCTAAACATAATAATCCAGGTATTTCTTTTATTTATAAGACTGTAGCAAAATAATCAGAATCCAATCAGCTCCCTATACGTAGTATTACATGCACAGAGTTCATATACATTTCTCCATAAAGAATATAGGGAAAACTGATAGGAAAGAGAAAATTTTTGATTGGTGGTAGCAAGAGGTACCAGAATACCAGACCATCTTATTTGTCTCTTGAGAAACCTATATGCGGGTCAAGAAGCAACAGTGAGAACTGGACACGGAACCACTGATTGGTTCAAAATTGGAAAAGGAATCCGGCAAGGCTGTATACTGTCGCCCTGCCTATTTAACTTATATGCAGAGCACATCATGAGAAAGGCAGGGCTAGATGAATCAAAAGTTGGAATTAAGATTGCCAGGAGAAATATCAACAACCTAAGATATGCAGATGATACCACTCTAATGGCAGAAAGTGAAGAGGAACTAAAGAGCCTCTTGATGCGGGTGAAGAAGGAGAGTGCAAAAGTTGGCTTGAAACTCAACAATAAGAAAACCAGAATCATGGCATCCGTCCGGCCCTCTCAATTCCTGGCAAATAGATGGGGAAGAAATGGAGGTAATGACAGATTTTATTTTCCTGGGCTCCAAGATCACCACAGATGGTGTCTGCAGCCAAGAAATTAAAAGACTCTTGCTCCTGGGGAGGAAAGCTATGGCAAATCTAGACAGCATACAAAAAGCAGAGACATCACCCTGCCAACAAAAGTGCGTATAGTCAAGGCCATAGTTTTTCCAGTTGCAATGTATGGATGTGAAAGTTGGATCATAAGAAAGGCTGAGCGCCAAAGAATTGAGGCCTCTGAACTATGGTGCTGGAGAAGACTCCTGCGAGTCCCTTGGACTGCAAGGTGTTCAAACCAGTCAGTCCTAGAAGAGATTAACCCTGACTGCTCTTTAGAAGGCCAGATCCTGAAGTTGAAACTCAAATACTTTGGCCACCTAATGAGTAGGAAGGACTCAATGGAGAAGGGCCTAATGCTGGGAAAGATTGAGGGCAACAGAAGAACGGAACGACAGAGAATGAGATGGCTGGATGGAGTCACTGAAGCAGTAGGTGTGAACTTAAATGGACTCCAGAAGATGGTAGAGGACAGGAAGGCCTGGAGGAATGTTGTCCATGGGGTCGCGATGGGTCGGACACGACTTTGCAATTAACAAGAGGTAGAGAAAGAAAACTTTGGATTTTTATCTTATACTTTTCTGGAAGTAAGAACCACTGAAATCAAATGGGTGTGCAGGATTGCACTGACAGCCATTCATCTGCATTCAAAACATAAATACATTTAAAAAATAGAATAGTTGCCTTTGTTCAGTTTCACTGAAAGTCCCCTGTGTAGCATTGTGCAACTCGAAGAAAGTAAATACCATTCCTAGAGTAGATATGATTCTGTAGTAGAAAACTAACCATTCAGCTGTCTCCCTACACGTGACAATCATTTGTCAAATTATAATCACCTCTGTTTTTCTGAAGCACTCAGAAGAATTTCCTGCAAGAGAAAAACAATATATGTAGGGGTAATACTGTACTTTCCCTTTTCAGTTACTTCTTGATACTCAGTTGTAAGGTGACCAACTTTTTTACAATGAAAAGGAGGACACAAATAAATTGAAGAAAAAATATCGTAAATAAAAGAAACATTTTATTCATTGCAACAGTAATACAGGATACACTATAATATGATAAATGCATAATAAAAACATTTGTAACAATAACATTTTATATTGTAATTATGCTTACATGCTGTGCCCCCGCCTGCAGCCGCCCCGCCAGCACTGCTGCCCCGCCGTGTAGAGTGGGCCCCGCGGCTCCCAAAGCACCAACTGTGCCAGCTCTGGCCTCGGGGGGCAGCCCGCCATCGACACACCCCACCTGCAGCCGCCCTGCCAGTATCACCGCCCACCTTGCACAGCCCTGTGTAGAGCAGGCCCTGCGGCTCCCACAGCACGAGGGGCAACCGGCCACCACCGCCCCTCACCACCCCTGCCCACAGCAGCCTCGCTGCCCCTGCCTCTTGCGCCCGCAGCCATTACTGCCCTAAGAGAAAGTTACCGTGGCGTCGCCGCTCGAGTCTCCTCCAGGTATCTTTGGGACTAACTAGGAGATGGTATAGTTGGGTAGCAGGGAGGGGTGCAAAGTTCCTGCCAATTCACCTTTGCTGCAGACAACTTACATGTGCAAAGCTTGCCAGCCAGGTGTTTTGGCGCACTCAGCAGCAATTCCTATTGGCTTTTGAAAGCCAATAGGGGGAGTAGCACAGCTCATGCAAAAGTTGAAAAAAAAAACCATCAAAAAAGGTGCCAGAATGCCGTTCTGAGTGTTCTATGAGGAAAAAAAAGCCCTGCAGATTAGTCTTCAAATATTGAAAAGGAGGACATGTAGGAGGACACTTTTTGAGGGAGGACAGAATTTAAAAAAGGAGGACTGTCCTCCCTAAAGGAGGACGGTTGGTCACCTTATCAGCTGTCACATACTATATACAATAAGTTGCAGTACAGAACAGTTCAGTGTTTCCTATGAAATGAATTGGTTTGAACTTCCACTTACTGTAATTGTCCAGAATTGGTATCTGCCCAGCTTACCATGGTTACATACTGTTCAATACAAGGGGCCTTCTTCACAAAGCAATCTGTGCCCATTTCCTCAACAGGGAGTGCTACTATGTTCAATATATTAAAATCTACAACCTTAAGATATAAATATAAACACATCATCTTCATTAAATTCTGGAGAATTAATTCTTAAATAGAATTGTATCATTTGATAAGCAATTTCTGGCCCCAAATCCATATATGTATACTTCTGAACAAGTTCCATAGAATTCAAAGAAGCTGAATTTCTGCTACGTCTTTAAAGGATTGTTAGTGAAATACATTTTAATTTCTATATTGGAATGTTAAAGCTTTGGCCTAATAACGGACATACAAACCTCTTCCAAATATATTAAGGTTGGTTTCTCTTAGTTGGTGTGCTAATATAGTTCAGTGGCCCTTCCTACTCTTGTGTCTTTCTGTTGTATTGGGACTATAAATCCTAACATCTGTATCTTGCATATGTAGGAAAAGACAGTAGGTTGACACCTCACACAGTATAGTACATAGAAGAAACTGCTTAGCACATTTTTTTCTTCTACGCATTTCTAATATGTGTGCTTATTTTACCCTGACTTCTAAATCAGGTAGAATGACCTGAAAGAATGTCTTTCATGTCACTCTACCTGATTTAGAGTAGTGCTAGTCACTTAGCTATGGTGGATCTCACTTTCAATTCAACATGGTTTGTTAAGAGCTTGAAAAATGGAGCAAAACAAGAAAGTGACCTTGCCCATATTTCCAAAGTTATTGTTTGAAATGATCACCTGATACACCTAGTGGCTGAAAGTATTTTTAGTCTTTCAGGGGATCTGTACAAATAACATGCTGAAGCTGAGAGGCATATTTTTTTTTCATTTTGTCCTGCAGTAATTAAGTTTATATGCATTCTGCCTGCTCACCTTTTGCTGCTGTGAGCAAGGATTATGGGACAACAATGGGATTTATTAAGGTCTGGATTGAATGAAGCTTAAAATAGTTAGAGACTTCAAAGAAAAAGAGTCTGTGAGAGAAAACAAAAGCACATGACCACGGAAAGCGAAAAGATAGAAGGTATATGAAGGGGAGGTCAAATAAACATTCTGCCCCAGCCCCAGATACCTATCTGAGAGGGGAAAAAATGCCCATTATTGTCTCTTTCAAGACAAGCAATTACAGTCACATGGAACAGTTCATATTAATTCAGTTCACCTGAAACAGGTGAGACTGGTGTTGCTGTGTTGATTGGTGTTTCTCAGAAATACCCCTTGCTTCCACAAATCATTTTAATAGCCAAAGGTCCTACCTTTTCTGTTCAATCCCCAAGTTTGATTTTTGTTCTTCCCTGGATATTTCAAGATCTTAATTTTTAATTTTTAGCTCTGAGGCACTATAGATTCTGCAATCTTCTGCAATTATTAGTGCTCAAGATTACTTTTCTGACAATTGGAACATACTACCATGTGTGGTGGGAGTGCACGTGAGCTCGTGATTTTTGGAATAGGATCAAAGAATGGTTGGAAGAAATATTAGAGCGAGTGGTAGAGCCAAAACCAGAACTTTTCCTATTAGGTATAACCATGCAAAAGTACGACAAAGGCGTATTTTATTTAATATTACACATTCTAATGGCTTCCAGACTGGTTTTTGCTCAGAATTGGAGGAATAAAGGAATTCCAACGGAAGAAGAGATCCTGTATAAAATCCTTTCATGTGTTGAGATGGACAGGCTTACAATGATTATGAAGGACAAGACAGAACTTGAATACTTCGAAATCTGGGACAAATTTTACCATTGGTATGAATTAAGGAGAATTGCTTGGATCTCCAGTTAATGATAGGATTGAAATATATATATAACTGTACATATAATTGTATATTTAATTGTATTATATAAAAGGATGAGGCTTATATAGAGGTTAAGAATGATGTATTAAGTTTTTGTACCACGAGAAACAAACTGTTAGGAATACTTACTCTGGAATGTCACGCTTGTCCATTTTTGTTTTAATTGTATTATAAATAAAAAACTTTTTATTAAAAAAAAAGATTACTTTCTAATCTTCTCCACGCTCCATAGTAGCTACTGTTTCTAGGTCCCAGGGAGGCATGCTTTGTTTCCATGCCTTTCTTCAAGGTCTATTGCTTCCATCTAAGGTTTCCACCGCTCTTTCATTATGACTAGGTGCAGATCTGATCTGATTGCCAGCTCTTCTGTGCTTTATTTTTTCAGGCAGATGGAAAGCATGCAGTGTCCTCAGGCAGGAACCCTTGGTTATCTATTCCCCCAATCCCTAAACCAATAATCTGTGGTCAATTAACATTCCTCTGCTACATTCCAAGAATCTCAGCAGCCTAAAAAACATCAAGGCAGTAACAAGCATGTTTACAGTAACAAAGGTAATAATAATCTTAGATGTCCCATAATTGGCTATAAAGATACAGAGGTCTGTCCCAAAGCAAAACTTCTGATCCCCCATGTTTATTTTTCATATATACTGTATATGAAAATATATACTTTAATTTATACTTTAATTGTATATATATAAAACATTAAATAGAAGAAAGAAAAAAAGAAAGAAAGAAAGAAAGAAAGAGAGAGAGAGAGAGAGAGAGAGAGGAAGGAAGGAAGGAAGGAAGACAATAGTGAAGAAAAAAGGATAAAAATGTTAAAAGAAACATAAAAAAGAATATTTTGATTTGTTTTGTAGCAAATGCGAGCATGATTACGAAGTTATCTCTTACTTTAGGATTAAAACAATCTTACTTTTTTTCTATTATCCATTTTTTTCTGATCACCAACACCACAAATAAAATACATTTTTATAAAATGTGCAAAGTTTATAAGGGGGTTCCAAACAGCCATAAATAATTTTCTTTTCTCCAATCAAAGAAGTTAATTTGGTTATCTCTGCAAAAGTTATCATCTTCTCCAACCATTCTTCCATTGTGGTAAGGTGACCAATCGTCCTCCTTTAGGGAGGGCAGTCCTCCTTTTGTAAATTCTGTCCTCCCTCAAAAAGTGTCCTCCTTCATGTCCTCCTTTTCGATATTTGAAGACTAATCTGCAAGGCTTTTTTCCCCCTCATAGAACGCTCAGAACGGGGTTCCGCACCTTTTTTTATGTTTTTTTTTCAACTTTTGCACAAGCTGTGCTACTCCCAATATTGGCTTCCGAAAGCCAATAGGAATTGCTGCTGAGCGCCCCAAAACACCTGGCTGGCAAACTTTGCACATGCAAATTGTCTGTATTATTGTTGCAATAAATAAAATGTTTCTTTTATTTACGATATTTTTTTCTTCAATTTATTTGTGTCCTCCTTTTCATTGTAAAAAAGTTGGTCACCTTAATTGTGGATATTGTTGAACCTTTCCACTTTTGAACACATACGGTAATAACCTTCCTGCAGTTGTGATATCTAAAAACAAAATTCAATTACTTTTTTCTTAACTGCTTGTCCCTTAATATCAAAAGAAAAACCTCTGATTTCAATTGTATTTTAAGAGCTCTATTTTTCATGAGTTATTACGATGAACCTGATGAATGACATTCCAAATAGTAGATATTGCATTAGCTAATAAAAATTCTTGTTTTTTGATGTACTGTATATCTTTGTGAATAAATGCATATTTTCTGAATTTTCTATCATTTGTTACTGCTAATCAGCAATTGTTGTATATGCATCTTATCCATAAATGTGAAGAGCATTAAAAAAGATAGTTATTTTGGTCTATCATAGCTAAGAGCCTTGTATCTTTTATAACAACAACAACAACAATAATAATAACAACAACTTCTGAAGGCAGGCTGTTCCACTGATTAATTTTTCTAATTGTCAGGAATTTTCTCCTTAGTTCTAGGTTGCTTCTCTCTTTGGTTAGTTTCCATCCATTGCTTCTTGTCCTGCCTTCAGGTGCTTTGGAGAAGAGCTTACTCCCTCTTCTTTGTGGCAATCCCTGAAATATTGGAACACTGCTATTAACAACATTGTCACCACATATGCTTTTGTGAATCACAGTTCATCAGAAAAGATCTCTGCATCTGTTCTGCCAGCTCTCACTCAAACTGATGAAAAAAACATTTTGATTTTTTCTTCCCAAGGAAAAAAGTTTTGATGAATTTCCCACAGTTCTGGTGTGGCATTTTTTTCCCACTTAATAGAGCAGATCTTAGAGAAGGTGCTTTGCTTGGTCTGAGCAAAGCACTCTTTTGAAGTTGCTTTGATTTCAAAGTCAAACATAACTTCCTCGCTTCTAAGAGTGAAGTGAAGCATTCCTCTTGCTTTCCTCCACTTGCTTCATTTACCTTTTCTCCAGTCTCTCCAATCCTTCAGCTTACCCCAGAAGTACAAAAAGTCTTGGAAGATGCAATGGCAGCGTGGAAAGACAACACTCCAGAAGACAGGCTTAAGATACAGGAGGACCTGGACAGACTTGAACACTGGGCGCTATCTAACAAAATTAAATTCAATGGTGAAAAAAGTAAGGCTCTACATTTAGGCAAGAAAAACCAAATGTACAGGTATAGTATAGGGGGTACCTTGCTCAATAGTAGTAACTGTGAGAGGGCATAGGAATCCTATTGGACAATCACTTAAATATGAGCCAGCAGTGTGCTGCAGCTGCCAAAAAGGCCAACACAGTGCTGGGCTGCATTAACAGAGGGATAGAATCAAGATCACGTGAAGTAATAATATCACTTTACAATGCCTTGGTAAGGCCACACTTGGAATACTGCATCCAGTTTTGGTCACCATGATGTAAAAAAGATGCTGAGACTCTAGAAAGAGTACAGAGAAGAGCAACAAAGATGATTAGCGGACTGGAGGCTAAAACATATAAGGAACGGTTGCTGGAATTGGGTATGTCTAGTTTAACGAAGAGAAGGACGAGGGGGGGGGACATGATAGCAGTGTTCCAATATCTCAGGGGCTGCCACAAAGAAGAGGGAGTCAAGCTATTCTCCAAAGTACCTGAAGGCAGGACAAGAAGCAACGGGTGGAAACTAACCAAGGAGAGAAGCATCCTAGAACTAAGGAGAAACTTCGTGACAGTTAGAACAATTAACCAATGGAACAATCTGCCTCCAGAAGTGGTGAATGCTCCAACACTGGAAGTTTTTAAGAAGAGACTGGACAACCATTTGTCCGAAATGGTGTAGGGTTTCCTCTCTGAGCAGGGGGTTGGACTCGATGACCTCCAAGGTCCTTCCAACTTTATTATTATTATTATTATTATTATTATTATTATTATTATTATTATTATTATTATTATTATTATTGAAGCATAGAATTGCTATCTTTCTCTCACTAGACAAACTGGGGCTTTTTATGTCCATGACTCACTCTTTTGGGCAGTGCTTATCTCCGATGGTGTTGTCTGAAAGAGGCTTCTGATATCATGTGGCCAGCATGAAAGTACAGAAAACATTAACCTTTCCCGCCGAAATGGTGCCTATTTATCTACTCACATTTGCATGGTTTCAAACTGCTAGGTTGGCGGGAGCTAAGGTAAGAACGGGAGCTCATCCCATCATGTGGAGCTTTGGTCTTAAACCCAGGATGTCAGCTTTCCACTTGACAAGCCCGGTGTTTTGGCCACTGAGCCATTGCACCACCCACTATTGTAACTACCTTTAATTTATTAATTAGATTTCTGTACTGACTTTCATTCAAGAACTTAAGGAGGCATAAATAGAACTTCATCCTAATTTTCCCCACAACAACCAATCTGTAAGATAGGTTGGCTGAGAGTTACTATATTGACTATCCAGAGTTATCCAGTGACCTTCCACAGCTCAGAGTATCTTGCTCTTACTCCAGTGTCTTAACTACTATACCATGGTAGCTGGGACACTCCTGGAAAGACTTTATGTTTGTAATGCACACATATTTTAAAGAAATAAAGCAAACTCCATGAACTGTCCGGAAAGAACCAGAAATTTTAGGACAGTTGAAATAATGCGATAATACATAAACACTCTGTAAATATTTCTCTAAATCTAGAAAGGGGAAAACAAGGGTAGACTTTTTGTTACTTGGAAGTAGATTTAAATTGAAGATTAGAAAACAGTTGTGAGGGCGATGCCACAGGCTAATAAGCTACTTAAGAAGCAGTAAACTCCTGGCTGGAAATTTCCAAGACACAGGAAGAGTGATATCTTCCAGGAATGCTTTAGATTTGGGAGCCTTTGCCTTAGGGCAAAGGGCTGCTCCTTGGACTAATCACAAACACTGAACCTTCTGAAAGGGAGTAAAACAAGAGCATTAATGAGCACATTCTTTTCCCCTGTTTTCCCCAGGTGGCAGCTTTTAGATTTCTTGGACTCCTGCTGCTGCAACATGATTGCTGTAACACAGTGTTTCTCAACCTTGACAATTTTAAGGCATGTGGACTTCAACTCCCAGAATTCCACAGCCAGCAATGCTGGCTGTGGAATTCTGGGAGTTGAAGTCCACATGCCTTAACATTGTCAAGGTTGAGAAACACTGCTGTAACACATTTGGAAAGAGGTTGTGGAAAGCTGCCTTGCCACTCAGGGACACTCTTCATTCCTCCAAATGTGGGCTGTGAGCATAATATGAGTCAGATCCTTTGGATCTTGCCTGGAACCATTATTTAGCCTCTTTACCCACCTGACAGTTTCTGCAATCAGTGTCCATCCAGCTCCACCAACTCTGAAGTTGATTGCAGTTATTGTATATTTGATGGATTAATTTGTACAGTTTTCTACACCCAGGTACTATTTGAGAGCACAAGCTAATCTTTGGAATGTGAATGCCTGTGACCCTGGAAAAAGGCTCCCAAATTTATTTATTTATTTGTTAGTTTAACCATCTCACTTTGAAGAGCAAACCTTCCCACTTCCTCTGTAGCCCCTGGGAGCACCGTTCTCTCAGTCAGCATCTTGTTACCTTTTCTGCTTCTTCCTCTTATTTTTTTCTCCTTAAAATCTCCAGTGATTATTTTGAAAGAGCAGATCAATATAGCTTACTGAGTCTATTAAATTCTATTAAATTAAATTCCAGGATATGCATTCAGTAAATGCCAAGAGACATTCCAGATTGACACCAAGCCCTTCATATCATTTGGAGAAATGGGATTATCACACTCTTTTCTACATACATCTTCTACAGGCAAATATATATATTCTCTTGGTCAGACTGAATTCTCTCTCTCTCTCTCTCTCTCTCTCTCTCACACACACACACACACACACACACACACACAAATAGAAAACATTTCTAAGAAGAAAGAACCATGTCACTGAAATTGCCTCACACCCTACTGATGAGTGGAAAGTCATACCTTAAATGTGGACTAGTTTCTTAAAGATTTTTCCATGCTTTAGGCAGGTTGCTACTTCTTTCAGAAACACCAAAAACAAGATGGTTAATTATAGAATTTGCATAAGACATGAAGGAAGAAAAATAAGAAGTTATTAGTAATGTTTATTCTCTTTCATACATATACACAGTGTGGTTTAACATTATGCAAAAGAAAATAAACACAGTGCCTCACTTTTAATGACAAATTTAGGTAATGTTGTCTCCCTGCTGAAATTTATTTCTGAAATTATAACTTCTCAAGTCTCTTATTTGCAGACCATGACATTTGTTTTATAGTTGAATGTAATAATTTATTTAGTAATAGTAATAGTAGTAAAGTTGGAAGGGACCTTGGAGGTCATCTGGGGATGCTAAATGGGGACTTTAGGACCACATTTGAACCCTGGGGCCAGTCCATGCTGTCCTATGTAATACTCTCTTGATCTCTCATTTTGAAAGAATTGAGAAACAAAAAGATTCCATCAGAATCATTTGGGCAGAATATACTTGCCTCAACACAATGAAAAAATGCAAAAACTCACGAATAAAACAAAAACACAAAGAATTTTGTTGAAACAGTAGTAGTACGATCCTGTTTAGTCATATTTAAGCCAGCTGGGGTCAAATAAGCTTTATTTTCCAGTTAATGTGCATAGAATCAGAGATGAATATATTAATGAAATAAGAAACCTAAGAAGTATTTGCTGTTTATTCCTACAATCCAAGAATCTCTGGCACACAGTTTCCATGGATACCTGCTATGTCCTAAATAATCTTTGAGGATTTCTTTTGTTCCACATTTTAAATAAGCCAACTTAATATGCACCTCCTAGATTGATATACAAATTAAAATACAGTTATCTTTCTATTTTCACTTTTTCTATGTATATTTCCATAACGTTCTCAGCTCAAAAGTTAAACTAAAATGAAAATGAAATTAGATTTCAGTGAACATAATGTATGAAAATAAGCTGGGTATTAATATTCATTGTTTGAGGGAAAACATTAAGAAGTAAATATTTATTTACTTTTAGGTTAGGTTCTTACAGAAACAAAATGGAATAAGCGTATGCAAAACTAGAGGCCCCCCAAAACAGTCAGATCCATCCATCCTTAGTCCTGAGTCACTCTTTGGGAATTATTAAAATTAAGATGACTGGATATATTGGGTTATGGCTGTTATAACACCTTCAGAAGATCTTTCGAGCTGTCTGCTTATTAGAAAACAAATCTTAAGGACACACCACAGAAATGCATTGCAAAATTCCATGGTAAAATACTTCCTTGTGTACTTAGGCATCTGTCATCCATTTTTTTTTTTTGCCTTTCTTTACTTTACTGCTTACTTGAGTGTGACTCATTATTATCCACTGAACTCTGTAATTCTTCTCCCAATCCTTTTCCTGTGCCACCTCTATGTCTTCACTTATATCCTCCACACCTCTTCCTTTTGCCCTAGTGATTCGAGAGCCACAACACACCAAGGTAATTAATCTGGTGGGTGGAAACAGTAGAGCTGCAAAACAAGAAAGCCAGTATATATTTTCATCTCTCCTTTAAAAGCAAAATTGAAGATGGGTGACTAGGAAAATAAAACTCCAACAGGGTGAAATTATATTTTTTAAAAATATTAATTTTTATTGAGGAATTTTATACTATAATAAAAAGAATACAATTTTTTAAAAAAGAATACAGGAAAGTGGTGAATAAAGAAAAGGGGGGAAAAGTATTAAAAAGTAGCTCCTGATCTTCTTTACAGCAATTACAAATAAGTTTATCATCTCTCCTTTCGCTGTATGGTAAAAACATGATTTTTTCTTCCCATATTTTACCATTGCTAATCATCAAATCCATAAATCCCTAGTTCATTTTTTTCTATTGTCAACAAAAATCTATGGGGTTACTAATAGATGTACTCATTGTCTTTTCCCCAAACAAGTCAATTTTGCCATTTCTGTAAATTCTATCATCTTCACTTACAATTTCTTCATTGTAGGTATTTCCAAACCTTCCCATCTCTCTGAATATAATAATGGAGTTAGCATATACATTGTAAAAACAGTCTTCCAAGGATGCAAGGAATCATCAGAAAGCAAAAGGTAATATGTGAAGTGAGGTATGAATGTACTCCATGAAAAATTAATATTCTTTCCGATTACAATGCACATCTGAAAAATAAAATAGGATGTTTTAATGTCCTTTAAATTAAATTGTTTTAACTCTTTCAGAATTTTAGAATTCTAAACCCACCCAGAATCCCCTGGTTGAGTTGTGCAGCTATAGAAATCAAATTAATTAATTAATTAGTGTTCTTGTGGATTGATGCATTCAGTATGTCACAAGAATGCTGGTTGCATCTGTTACAAAAGATTAAAAGTGACTTTAGACTTTACATTTCCGTGATGCTGCTAGATTGTTGCCAACCACTTCTGCCATTGGACAGGACCGCGTGTCTTAACAAATGATGGAAAAGGTGCTCTTTGACCTGTAAACTCTTTTGAAAAGGTCAGTGACTCCTTGGTGACAACTGTTCTATGCTGCATTGCATTCCATTGTTGGCACATCTTTGCCTTTTTTTCAGTAGATATGCAATAACAGAAACTGATGTCAAAGCAAATTAAATAAGCAAAAGGATTTCAAAACCATGTTATAGTTATGCAACTTATGGAACCATGAAAAGATCCAGACCTGCTGGTGATCACTATAGGAACTGGTATCTTGGGAAACATGAATGTAACTATGATAATTATACAGGTAGTCCTTGACTTACGACCACAATTGAGCCCAACATTTATATTGCTAAATGAAACATTTGTTCAGTGAGTTTTGCCCCATTTTATGACTTTTCTTGCCACAGTTGTTAAGTGAATCATTGTACTTGTTAAGTTAGTAACAAGGTTGTTAAGTGGATCTGAATTCCATTGACTTTGCTTCTCAGAAGGTTGCAAAAGTTGATCACATGACCCCGTCATAAATATGAGACAGTTGCCAAGCATCTGAATTTTGATCATGTGACCATGGGGATGCTGCAATGGTTATAAATTGAAAAATGGTCATAAGCCACTTTTTTCCAGTGTTTATAACTAAACAAACTTTTGTAAATTGAAGACTACTTATACATCGATTGGAAACCTACTGGCATACTTTAGCATCCATATCAGAAGAAATAGCCAGCATCCCACAATGCTTTACTTTTTTGTGGTATATAGGTTCATTTATCTACTATACCTTTGTTCTTTTCTGTATGATTCGATTTGTTTTCACAATCTAGACTAGATTTGGACATTACATATACCATAATCAGATTTTTTTAAATATTTGGCTTAGTTTGCATGTCTTGCTTAATGGTATGAATAAATTGAACACCCTGTGGTTAAAAAAAAAAAAGGTTTGGCATAAGGGTAGGCAAGTCTTTCACAGTTATGGACCAGATTCTTGTTAATTTGTTTTGAGATGCCTGAGCAGGATAAGGCAATGACATAGTAATCTCACTGGAGTAAGAACATACATGGATTTTTTGAAAACTTTCTTGCTAATTTTTAAAAATGCTAACAAGAGTGTTAAACACTTTTCTAGAGACATAGTTCATCTATTTTGTCTGTTGGTTTTGAAAAAAAATAAAACCTACTGGAAATTTGGACCACTGTTGTTTGGGATTTGCTAATATGATGATAGGAGTTCTTAGGAACCACAAAATAATACTAAAAAATCTGCAGAGGAATTCCTCCTTGTTGGAATAGGAAAATAGGCACATGACTTTCAAGGATTTTTTAGCCCTTCAGAAAGTCTCTGTTATTAGGAATAAGATGAAGCTGCTGATTGTCCTAATAATATTGTGACTATCACCAGCTTCATCTTATCTTGACCAAGCTGACACAATCTAACAACAGGAATGAAAGACCTGTAGTTTTCTGGATATTGTCAGACTGCAATTCCAGGTAACTCAGGCTAATATGCAGGATACTGGTAGCTCAGCATCTGGAGAAGTATTGGTTCCTTGTCTTGCCTTTAATAATGCAAAACATATAGCACATTCCACAAAACTGATCATTCTGATGCTATAATACTAAAAGCAGACATTTCTTTCAAAGAGGAACATGACACATAAACTAGTTAGTCAATTTTTAGTGGCAAGTTTATTTGTGGTCTTACCTTTAAAAACCATATTTTTTTTCCTTCACAGTTCATGAACTGTGGAATGTCTCATATTCTAGTAAAGACCTGTCTGGAGATTTCTAATTCCTGAAAGTGAATAACTACTCTTACTGTAAGAAGATGCTTGGCAAAAGATATTGATATCCTAGGAATTCCCCATTGTACTAATCTTGCAATTACTCCTATATTACATTTTTGGCACACGAGGCTACAACATTAAAATACGGATTACTGTATTTCCCTATCTTTGATTCTTTTATCACTTTAATAAAAGAATTAAAATAGGAAAACATACAGCCATGAATTATGATGTCAATGGTATCTATCTGTGTGTGTATCTATGTGTATGTACGTGGCATCATGTTACCATGATACAAATGGTGCAGCTTGCATGTTTGTGTTAAATGTCATGACACAAATGCTTTCCAGAATTATAGTTATCTGCATAGCTATTTCATGTTTTAAGAGAACTAATGCCCATGAATTTAGGTAGTTATATGAAGCCAATCAACACTGAATATTACAATCATCAAAAATTAAAATGACAGTTGAGGATGTAGGAAGATGTATTTGACAACAACACATATAATGGGAACAGAGTTGTGATCCTGCTGACTGACTGTTACCTTCACTTTTTTACTCTCCTGTATATGCCACTGACAATCATTTGGGCAGATGCTGCACAAAACAAGTTGTAACCTTGTTTTAAGAATTCTCATGTAATTTCTGGACCCATGTGGGCCAATGTATAACAATGCAATCTATTTCTATAACTACAAATTATTACAAAATGTATTTTTGGGAACTGCAAAAAAGGGCATGAACAAATCACACAAAAAAGTGATTCACATTGAGTTTTCTCCTCACAATCAGCAAACATTCAAGAATACTTGGGACAGGTTGGCATGTTTGTGTTAGTGCTCAAGGGATAATATCACTCCAGGAATGATAAAATATCAAAGCTGCAAAAACTTGGAATTTTAAGGACAATCTTTTATATAAATTATAAACTTCACACATTTTTGGAGAGTGGAATTCGACCTGAAGAGCATAGTTCTCATAGTGCTTCTTTATGAATACCTCAGTCTAACCCCAGAATCTGAAGTTGCTACTTCGGTCCACAGAAAAAACTTACTATGGAATCTGACCACTGTTTGAATCCCACCATTGTCTAGGTTAACACTTTTTTTCAATCAATATCAGTTTGAATAATAAAAACACTTATTGGCTTAAAAAATGTCAGCTGTAATTTTGTTTGAAATAGTTTACTAAACAAAGTATCTGTCAAGTTATGAAGACTGCGTCTGCTAGGACAGCCATGCCTCTTTTAGCTTGCCAACAGTTCTGAAGGGGGGAGGGGAATGTATGGAATGCACAGGTGGTTTATATCTGTATGAGAAGCAAGGTCACAGAGGAGATGTTATGGCAATTGGAAATCTTTTTCTCATAAACAAGGGCTCGAAGATTAATTGGACAGTGTGACCTGAAGTGTCAGAGGAGGGAAGGGGAAATCTACTCTTTTAGCTATCTTTCTGGTGCCATATTGCCAGAGCTGGTTTTACATTCATTAGTGCCAGTATGCTATGCTCAATAAAGTTTTGCATTAGAGATCGCAATGTCTCAGGTATGCTTACTTCATTGGAATCATCAGCCGGAATTATGACATTATCTTCTTGAATGGTGCCTTTATTGTATCTGAAACACATCAAATTGATATCAAGCTTTTCATAGAATCATAAACTTGGAAAGGATGTCAGAGATCAATTTTCTATTCAGTGCAGGATATGGCTATCCAGATTCAATATGAAGGCCTCCAGTAGAGGTCTTTTTATGAGGCAAACTGTTTCCTTGATTAAAATCTCTTACCATGTAGAAATTGTGCCTAACATCAAATCTGAATGTACTGTCCTATATGTTCAACCCATTATCTCTAATCCTGCCCTCTGGGAGAACAAGACAACAAACCTACTTCCACCCCTGCATGACAACCCTTTAGATCCAGTATTTGATGGCTGCTATCCTTAGTCTTCTCTTCTGTAGCCTAAATACACTCAGTTCTGTTGTCTGTTCCCATGCAAGACTTCTTAATTTTCCCATCCTAATTTGAGCTTTTATTTTTTTTTCTTGCCTAGATGCAGGTCTTTATATTCCTCTCATTCTGTTTGTTTTGTCCCACTGTTCAAGCCTGTCCTTATTTTTTCTGAATTTTTTTCTTTCTCTTCCAAAGCATTAGTTTCTCTTCTTAAGTTTTGGGTTCTCTGCAAATTTGATGATCAATCCCTCATCTCTTTCAGGCATTAATAAAAACCTTGAACAGCACAGACCCTCGAGAAGAATCCTGTGATAGTCCACCTAATACTATTCTCCAGGATGATGATGATGAATTTATGAAGTTTCTCCAGGTTTAACATCCATTTAACATTTGTCTCAGTTAGCCCACATTTTATCATGTTACTAATATCATGCCAGGTTTTGTTGACATAAAGTACTCTTTGTTCGTAGCATTTCTCTGATTTATTAATCTAGGAAATCTGTTAAAGAAGATAAGGCTAAACTGGCATGACTATCAGTACTTTGTAACCATTTTGGCTTTGTTAGCTATTGCATTCCTATGTAAGTGATCATGAACATATTGTTTAATAATCTGCTTGAGGATCTTGCCCAGTGGAGATGCCAGATTGACAACTCTGTAATTTCCCAGATCCTCCTTCTTCCTTCCTTCCTTTTTTTGGAGAAGAATATTGTTCCCCTTTGGACTTTTAGAATCTTGGCAGGTCTTCAGGAGCTCTCAAAGATTACAGTTAGCAGTTTTACAATCACATTCTCTATCCACGAGTAGGCAACCTTGGCTCTTTTATGACTCGTGGACTTCAACTCCCAGAATTCCTGAACCACCATGGCTCAGCTTGGCAACCTCTCCCTTTCCCCTTAGCATGGCTGGCTCAGGAATTCTGAGAGTTGAAGTCCACGAGTCATAAAAGAGCCAAGGTTGCCTACCCCTGCTCTAGTCCTTTCAGTATCCAAGGATATAATTTGTCTGACTTTAAGACTTGAATTCATTTACATTAGGAAGTATTCTCTAAGATTGTTAATTGCATCTCTCTTCTTGCATTTATGCAAAGGATGGCCAGCTATGAACTAATATTTTTTTTTGAGACAAATCAAAATAAAATACAAGTTGAAGCATTTGGCCTTCTTACCATCATTTGTTGCCCTTTCACTCCTTTCTGCTAAGCGACAGCCTCTTTTCCTTTCACTTTTGACATATATAAAAAAGATTTTATTGCTATTGTTTTAGTATAAACCTGAATGTATTCTGAGCTTTAGCGTTTCTGACACAATCGCTACAGTTTCTGGCAACGGCCTTGTACTCTTCTTTCCTCCTTCCATTTCTCATATGTGTCTTTCCCCCGCTCTTTTCATCATTTTATAAAGATGTCTGTATCCACACTGGATCTTTGGAATCTTCCATTTCCTTTCTAGAAGCTCTGTCAGTGTTGGTGGAGGCAGTTCTCTGTGGTTCTCTCTTCTTACATCCTCTGTGAAACGATTGAGGAAAGACAACCTGAGCTCTCCCTTCCTTCACACACACACACACACACACACACACACACACACACACACACACCTTCACATTTTTCAAGAGTCTCAGCAGTCTTTTTGTCCTCTTTGGATGTTTCTTATCAGATCTATACACTGTGATTTTGGTTCCTCTCAGCAGCACATTCCCCCCCCCCACAACATGCACCTTTGTTAGGAATAAAATTTTAGAATAAAAAGTAAAGTTAAGTGACACGTACTCTCTAAAATTTCTACACGCAGACAGAAAGATTTCTACACAAAATTTCTACACGTAGACTGCAAGATTTCTACACAATTTCTACATGTACACGTACCTTGGAAGAGTTCTGCACGTAGGCTATAGGATTTCCACACTGAGCTATAGGATTTCATGATAAAGTACATATAAGGGAATAGGTGAAGCAAAATAGTAAGGGGCAGGGATAATGTATTTTGTTTAGGCGATCCTGATAAGATTGTAACCTCAGAGGAGGGGCCAAGGCGTCGGGATAGAATGTATATAATGTGTGTTTTTGCTGTGACCAGGTGTGGCTCAAATATTTATTTGGAGTCCACCACGCTTTGCAAACCGTTGTAGCCAATAAATCTCTGTCTAATTTCAACTTGCTGTTTGGTGTTATTCAGTGGACTAGAATTTCTACCAACACCTTCTTCCTCAAAGTGGTTCCTGGGTTTCTTTGACTCACATGTCTTGCTTGAGTGTTTTCCACCTGTTCTGGAAATCCAGGATTAGCAAGTCTGTGGCTGGTGATTTTGGGTTATGTTCTAGAGCAAGAGACTGGTTCTAATTGCTGAGTTCTAGTTAGCACTGGGTACTTCCTGTTTCTCTTCCTTCTCTAGGTCATAAGCTTCCCTTATCTTCCTCTTTCTGTTTTTCTGATGTTTACTTTCCTTCTCTGCTCTTCCCAAGGAGCAGAGAACTTCTTCATTTAACTTCTCCTTTTCCATGGCCAGCTGCAATGCAGCAACTTTGTCCCCAAGCCTTCTCCTGCAATAAATGCAGAAATCTATAAGTCTAGTCCTCGACTTACGACCACAATGGAAACCAAAATTTTTGTTACTAAATGAAACATTTATTAAGTGAATTTTGCCCCATTTTATAACCTTTTGTGCCACATTTGTTAAGTGAATCATTGCAGTTGTTAAGTTAGTAACATGGTTGTTAAGAGAATGTGGCTTCTCCATTGACTTTGCTTGTCAGAAGGTCACAAAAAGTGATCACGTAACCCCGGGACACTGCAACCATCATAAATATGAGTCAGTTGCCAAGCACCTGAATTTTGATCATATGACTATGGGGATGCTGCAACGGTCGGTGTGAAAAATGGTCATAAGTCACTTTTTTGCAGTGCCGTTGTAACTTTGAACAGTCACTAAATGAACTATTGTTAAGTCAAGGACTACCTGTATTTGCAAAAGATGTCATTTGAGTTCTCTTTAGGCAGGAAGGTACATATTGCACACACACCTTGAAGATTATTAAGAACTTTTGCTATCTGTGATTATTGGAGTCTCTCCCACACATCTTCCTGCAAATTCCCACTCAGCTATTCCTTTTCCCCTTCCCCCCCACTTCCTAATCACAGACACTGCTTTTTTGGGAGAGCTCTACTTTCATCTATTTGTAATACAAAACATTTGACTATTGTGTGTTAGATGTACAAGAGTTTCTTCAATATTTTCTGCATATTTTCAATTATCTGTTTCATTGACTTGTTGAATAAATGGAATGAATACAACTAATTTGCTTGCTTTTATCCATAAATCTGGGATATAAGAATGTTCAACCAAGGAATGATTACATCTTTGTCAATAGTATGCAGGTAATTTATCTTGGCTATTAGTTTTCAAACTTTATATGGAGCCAATATAAAATTTTCATTGGAATGCACCAGAAGTGCAATCCTGTGAGCGTTCTTTCAATTTTTCTTCCAGTTACTGTGTTGGCAAGATTGTGACTACATTGTTCTGGTCAGAAGGGAAAAGATTACTTATTTTTGAATTTTTCCAAGGAGCAATACTTTTTTCTCCTCAAAAGGACTAGTAACTCCATCACAGATTACATTTTGGGAAACACAGCTTTAGACTATTAGTTATTTATCATTAGTTATTTAAACTACTATTGGACTATTTAGCTTTAGACCAGGGGTGTCAAACTGCCAGTCCATGGGCCGGATGCGTCACGTGGAAGCCGCGCCCACCCCATTGCCGGCAATGGCAAAACCGGCCCGATACATTGCGCGACGTCATGTGACGTCGTGAGTTTGACATGCCTGCTTTAGACAGTTTGCAGCAAGGAAACTGTTAGAATGATTCAATGGCTTCTCCCAAAGGTGCTTTTTCAGGAGGCAACTGGACTTTCTTGTTTTTCTTTGAAAACGTTTCCCTTCTCATCCAAGAAGCTTCTTCAGCTCTGACTGGATGGTGGAGAGTCAGAGTTGAAGGATTTATATTCCTTGCAGACAGCTGGGCATTTGCATTCTTTTAGAGAGTAATTGAGGCCGCCTAAAGGTTTATCTGTGTCCTCAAGGTAACTTGAGTAGTGCAAATGGGTGTGGAGCCTTCTTGGAACTGCTGAAAGGACTGTGTTGTAGACTGGAGATAGATGCTGTCCTATCCCCCCCCCCTCGTCCGATAGACATGACCAAATAAATCAGAACTCCGAGGCTGATACCTTCATTGCTGGTCATGCTGATTGGAGATAGTGGAAGAAGTAGAGCCGCCTGTCTGGAGGGACACAGCATGTGAAAGTACTGACTATGGGCCAACATGAATGTGATAAGACAATCTGGTATTTCCTATATGTCAGGAAAATTATAATGGGAGAGGGACACTTCATGCTTACTAAGAGCATCACAAACATTTATCATAAAATTTTATTTAATTATCTTGGCTGACTTCATTCATCATGGACACAGCAATACGTTTGTTTGATTTTTTTTGGCTTAATATGTTGTGCAAACTCAACCATTGTTGTTTTTAAACTGTGGTTTACAGTTTTGTATATATAATAAGCCATAAATAAATGGGTCATAGCTCAGTGCAATATGAGAAACCAGGCCTCATGGCTGAAATCTCTCAGACAAGCAAGCATTTTAAAGTAGTCCTGATTCACTTACTACCAAACAATAGAGACTGTGCAACAAGCACTAGAAAAACAATAGCTATATTTGAACAATACACATGAGCTGTCTACTAGTCATTCAGATCACTGGGAAATCAAGGGTCTCTTTCACATAACAGTGAATATCTGCCAATTTCAATTTACTACCTGCTCTGATGAGAATCAGGAGTGAAACAGAAGCTGGACTATCTCCTTAGCTCTTTCCCATAGAAAATGCCTTCCAAGCTTCTATTGGCCTCTATCTACTGCAGCTTTGAGGAACAAAATAGCAACTTTTAGGGGAGGGATTTTGGTGAAAATAACAGCGGAGTGAAAGACAAATCTCTGATCATCACAGTCTCTGCTTTTATCAAATCAAATCTTTATTATGGTCATAGATCAGCATTAAATCTCTGCTTTCGACTCCCATGCTTCTTTTCAGTATTAATCTTTTTTAAAAACAGAATATCTCATGTGCAAATTCAGTTCTACAAATATCCACAGATTTTTGGAAGGATTTGAATGGTGAAGTTGGGGTATATTTGCCCAATCGTTTCTAAAGAAAAAATAATATAAATTCAAAAATGTTGTATTTAGCATTTCTTAAGAAGATTGCAGTATTATATATCAACTAAATAACAATATAACACTATAATATTACGGTTAAATAAACTATATTGCTTTATACCTAACTGATGATTTAAAAACCCCATGTGTTGAAGGGGGGAAAATCCTATGCTAAATTATCTAGAATAGACGTATTATATTATATTACCCAGTTTTACCTCTCTATTGGTACAAAGCTAATTCAAAGGCTGAGAGTTATAAAATTTCACTAAGTCACTATTTAGTGTCTAAGATACAAGCATTTTTGACTGAGTACACAATCATTTTTTTGGGTCATAGTCCTAATGCAATAAACTTAATTTTCTTCAAAGACTGAAATATTCCAAAGTATTAGAATATAATTTAGCAAAACATTTATATTTTAACCCTTTCTTGCCTCTGAAGAAGCTGACTCACTAGAGCAATAATGTCTAACCAGTTAGGATTAAAGTTAACATGCCTGCAGCATACAGTATATCAAAATTATTAAATCTCCTACATAGAGACAATGAATTATAATAATTCATATAGGATCATATTTGTTGTTGTTGTTGTTGTTGTTGTTGTTGTTGTTGTTAATTGTGAAGTCGTGTCTGTCCCATCGCAACCCCATGGACAATGTTCCTCCAGGTCTTCCTGTCCTCTACCATCTTCTGGAGTCCATTTAAGTTCACACCTACTGCTTCAGTGACTCCATCCACCCATCTGTCGTCCCCCCTTTTTTTTTTTTATTAAAAAGTTTTATAAGTTTTACAAAAAGAACAAAACCATACAAAGACAAAAAACAACATATACAAAAAAAAACCTAAACATTACACAACAAAACCCCCTTTCCCCACCCCCCACCCAAACACCCCCCTTCCCCCCCCCAGAGCTTCCCAGAGCAGAATATAGGCTTAATTAAAAAACAATTAAAAAATTATATTTATAAAAAAAGAAAATATAACATTAAAACATATATATATATAAATGAAGGTTATGAAAAGGCTATATAATATTTTTTTATATCCAGTTTAAATCGTATAAATTTTATCCACTTATCCCAAACAGCAAGAAATTTCTCTTGCGTTTGTTCCTTTAAAAAAGCCGAAATCTTTGCCATTTCCGCCAAATGAGACACTTTAAAAAACCATTCCTGCAATGTAGGCAAAGATTCCTTCTTCCAAAATTGTCCTACTAACAGCCTCGCAGCTGTAATCAAATTTAACATCAATATAACCTCCTTTGTATCACAATCAGTAACTATACCCAACAAAAATAATTGCGGAGTAAATTTTACCCTCCTTCTAAAAATTCTCTGGATATTCCACCATATCTTAATCCAAAATGCTTTTATCTCTCTGCACGACCACCAAATGTGATAATAAGTAGCGTCCATGCAACCACATCTCCAACATTTAGGTTGTAAGTCAGGATACATAAGAGACATTTTTTGTGGATCAAGGTGCCATCTATAAAACATTTTATAAAAATTCTCCCTTAAGTTCTGTGCTTGTGTAAATTTGACATTTCTGACCCAGATGGTTTCCCAGGTGTCCAATGAAACTGGCTCACCAAAGTTCTGCGCCCATCTGATCATACAATCTTTAATTAGTTCCGTTTCTGAATCCAATTAAACTAAAATCCCATAAATCGTCTTAATGTGGGTTTGTCTTTGATCCTTCACTTGCTTAATAAAATTTTCATCTTCTCTAAGAATACCCACCTTACAATTCACCTTCCATCTATCTACTAATTGCCTATATTGGAACCAAGAATAAATAATATTTTCTTGTGCTAACTCTTCCCGTGATTTTAACTGCCAGTTTTGTCCATCCCATCTAAGTAACTGTCTATAAGACACCATATCCATTTAGCACCCCTTTTTATTCCTTCTATCGCATGCCAAGGTATAGCCCATGGTACTTTAAAATCACTTTTATAATATTTTCTCCAAATCCTAAGTAAAGAAATTCTTAAAATATGAGCTTTAAAAACCCAATCCATTTTTTTATTAAATATTAAATAGGCATGCCACCCAAAAAGTAAATCCCATCCCTCTAGATGGAGTATCTCAGGATTTGTCAAGTTTACCCAGTCACTAATTAGTGTTAAAACCACCGCATCATAGTATAATTTCAAATTCGGTGCCTTGAGTCCACCCCTCTCACGGAAGTCTTGCATAATTTTAAACTTAACCCTTGGCTTTTTCCCTGCCCAAATAAATTGGTTAAGGCCTTTCTGCCATTCACTTAGATTAATCTCATTCTTCAAAATCGGTAGCATTTGAAACAAAAAGAGAAACTTGGGTAGAATATTCATTTTTATCACTGCAATTCTTCCCATAAGGGATAATTGCAATTTCTCCCAATTCTTCAAGTCTTTCTGTACCCTAACCCACAACCTTTCATAGTTATTTTTAAATAATTTTGCATTAGAAACAGATAACATCACCCCCAGATATTTTACCTTATTAACAATTTCAAAACCCATCAAATTAACCAAGGTCTGCTTCTCCTGGCTAGTCATATTTTTAGATAAAATTTTAGTCTTATTAACATTAATCTTAAAGCCCGAGACCAAACCATAATAATGAATCAATTGTAATAACTTTACTACAGAATGAGTAGGTTGCGACAAAGTAACCACCAAGTCATCCGCAAAAGCTCTTAACTTATATTCTTTTTTATTAACTTCTATTCCTTTAATTTCCTGCGACTCTCGAATTTTAATTAACAATATTTCCAATGTTAAAACAAACAGCAACGGTGATAATGGACATCCCTGCCTGGTACCTTTCTCTATTGTGAAAACCTCTGACAACCCTCCATTAACAATAAGTTGTGCCGTTTGTTTTTGATATATTACCGTAAGAGCTTGTACTATCTTTTCACCAAAATTCATCTCCTCCATTACTCTTAACATAAAATGCCAATTCAATTGATCAAAAGCCTTTTCAGCATCTAAAAATATCAACCCTGCAGGGACTTGGTTGTTCTTGTCTAAATATTCTAATAAGTTAATAATTTGTCTAACATTATTTTTCATATACCTTCCAGTTATAAACCCAGATTGATCTTTATGCACAAGATGATGCACAACCCTCATAAGCCTATTTACTAAAATTTTTACAAATATCTTATAATCCACATTTAGAAGAGATATAGGCCTATAATTCTTTGGTAAAGTAAGATCTTGATCCTCTTTTGGAATCAGTGATATAAAAGCACTACGCCATGAAGGAGGAATCTCTAGACCCTGTAAAATATCATTAAAAAGATTACCTAATGGCTGAATCATCTCCTCCATTAAAGCTTTATAATAAACAGCTGTTAACCCATCCGTACCCGGTGCTTTCCCTGGTTTCAATTGCTGAATTGCTAACGCAATTTCCTCCTTAGTAATTAAGCCATTAATTTCCTGCTTCTGATCCTCTGTCAATTTGGGAAAACTAGCCTCGTTTAAGTATTTATTTATATCTAAAATTTGAACATTGGTAGATTTATATAATCTTTGGTAATACTCCAAAAAAGATTTCTTAATCAATTCCTTCTGAGAAACTAATTTACCCTGATAGTTTATTTTATCTATTATTCTCTGTCTCTGTTTCTTTCTTAGCTGATAGCCAACCATCTCCCTGGCTTGTTAGCATTACAAAATGTATTTTGTTTCATAAACAATAAGTTGGTTGCAGCTTGATCTGCTAACAACATATTAAATTGTGTCCTTAATAACTTTACAGATTCTTTAATATTTTAATTTAATTTCATCTTCCAATTCTTTACGTTTCTGAATCTGCTTTCGCTTATGATAATTGTTCGTTTTTATCAAAATACCACGCATAAATGCTTTACCTGCATCCCATACCATTGACATTGAAGTCCCCTTATACATATTTAAAGCAAAATAATCCTTTAAACATTCCTTCAACTTTTGAACATTCTTTTCTTGTCTAAATAAATTTTCATTCACTCTCCAGGATCCTCTCTCCTCTTTTTCTTGAATCAGCTCCATCCAAACTGGGCTATGATCCGTCAGCGACCTAGGAAAAATCTTTACATTCTTTACTCTATTATATAAGTCCGTTGTAATAAAAAAAAAGTCAATTCTTGAGAAGGATTGGTGTCTATCTGAGAAAAAGGTGAAATCTCTCTCCTCTTGATTACATTCCCGCCAATAGTCCCTTAGTTCCCAGTCCTCTTTCATGTCAAAAAAGGCTTTAGGTAATTTTGCATGTTTAAAAAAGGGAGAAGAACCTTTCTTGTCCCTTTGTGTATCTAAGACACCATTCCAATCACCCATTAATGCCACGGATCTATAGTCCAGCAAAGTTATTTTTTGATGTAACAACCTATAAAATTGTTCCTGTTGCTGATTTGGTGCATAAAGTCCCACTATAAGTACTTTCTTACCATATAAGCCAAGTTCAATCATCACATATCTTCCTTGGGGATCCGATTCTACCAGACAAGCTGGTAAATTTTGCTTCACGTAGATAACAACTCCCCCCTTTTTCCCCAGAGCAGAAGATACAAAATGAGATCCCAAACGAGCATTAACTAAATATTTCTGATCCTTAAGTAAAATATGAGTTTCCTGTAAACAAATAACATCATTGTTATGTTGCTTCAAATAATAGAAGATTTTTTTCCTTTTCTGAGGAGAATTCAATCCGTTAACATTCCAGGTCAGAAACTTTGCCATCTCCCTTAGCCAGGAGCCCGGAGAAGACACCTTGGAGATCTGCCATTGCTGCATGTGTTGCATAACTCTTGGGTCTTGCTTCTCCCACCGGCAATGATGCACTTTCAGAAGAAGCTTCTTTAGCCTCTTTCTTACGTTGCTCCTTCTCTTTGCGTCTATAAGCTGCACGGGTCATTCTCTGCTCTTTAACCTCCGTTTGACATTGCCATTCAGCTTGCAGCATCCCAGCAGAGACCAAACCTAATGCCTCAGATTGCTGCTCCGACTCTTTGCCACTCAAAGATTTCTGAACAGGTGGAGCTGAGCCTGCACCCAGGACCGTATTGTAAAACTCTCTGGCTTTGTCAACCGTATTCAATCTGTAACGTGTCCCCGCATGGCTCAGAACAATACCCATCAGGATTTCCCATCTGAATGGCATCAATCTGGTTTTAAGCTCATTAGCCAGAAAAGAAAAATCTTTCCTGTTTCTTAAAATCTTTGATGGGATTTCCTTTAAGATAATAATATCTTGAGTAGCAATCTGGAATCTCTTGTTATAAAAAGTTTGTACAATTTCATTACGCAGAGACTTCTTTGTAAAATAAATCACCACATCTCTGGGCAAGTTCTTCTGCTTCTCAATCCAAGAATTGACTCTATAAATTTTTTCCACTTCTCTGCGTAACTCTCCTTTATCCATATTCAGAGCAACAGCTAAGTCAATAAGCACCATCTCCATCAAATCTTGATTCATATCTTCCTTGAGGCCTCTAATCCTCAAGGCATACTCCATCTGTCTATACTGAAACATAAGCATATCTTCTTGTGAAGTCTCCACCTTCCTTTCCACATCTTGAATTTTGTCATCAAAAGAGTCAACTTTATCTTCCACTTCCTCCAATCTTGCATCCAGTTTCACTACCACCGTAGCCAAGCCTGATACTGCTGCAACTATATCTTGTCGCAAGATGGTATTATTAGCTTCTAATAAGCCCTTGATCCCACTTATCTCTTCTTTAATGTCAGATTTAATATCAGATTTAATCTGCATAACAAATTGCTTCATTTCATCTCTCATTTGAGACATAGCATCCCCCATTATCCCTTTAACCTCTTGTGCTGACAGGCCTGGCAGAGGAGGAGAAGGTGGTGGCTGAGCCGGTGGTACATGTTTAAGTTGTTGTTGTGGTTGTGCAGTAAGAGCTGTAGGAGAAGAAATCACCTTGGGTGTTGTCGAAGGCAGCTGTCTCTTTGAAGCCATTTTATGTGACACTGTTCTCACTTCCCTTCTCCCCAAAGAAGGGGGAGGAGGAAAAGATTTTTTTTCAAAAAAACAGCACCAACATAGTCCTTAAAAAAATCCAAAGAAGAAAAAAAGAAAAAAGTCAAAAGAAAAATCCAGTACCAAGAGCAAAATTATCAAAAGCAAAATCATTAAAATCCAGTCCTTTAAAAATAAAGAAAAACTAAAGAAGGAAAAAAAAAACTCCGACACTTTCAAAACGCCATCTTAATTCCTCTCTCCGTACCAAAAAAAAAGAACAAAGGAGAAATAACCAAAACTAACCAAAACTAACTAAAAAAAAAAAAATAAAACCCTAAATTATATATAAAAAAATCCTTTAATCTGCTCTGTCCGTTTTAAAAGTTACTCACCAAGACGCTATACTCACGGAGATAGAGGCGGCGGTTTCTTTTGCTTCAAAGGAAGCAAAAACAGCTGGGAGGCGGAGATCAGCAGGAGCTCCGAGGGAACACTCCTTTCACCCCCTCTAGGAATAAATCCAGAGGGGGTACAGGGGTTCTACCTCTACTCCTGCGTTCTCTATCCCTTCCCTTTGCCCGGGAAGGGATTTGCGAACCGCGGGCCAGCTGATACGCGCTGGGCTCCGCGATTCCAACACCTTCCCAGCTGGACGGCTAAGAGTTAGCCGCCATCGCCGTTGCCCCGTACCGGAAGCTCCCGTCTTCTATTGCCCTCAATCTTTCCCAGCATTAGGCCCTTCTCCAGTGAGTCCTTCCTTCTCATGAGGTGGCCAAAGTATTTGAGTTTCAACTTCAGGATCTGGCCTTCTAAAGAGCAGTCGGGGTTGATCTCTTCTAGGACTGACCGGTTTGAACGCCTTGCAGTCCAAGGGACTCGCAGGAGTCTTCTCCAGCACCATAGTTCAAAGGCCTCAATTCTTTTGCGCTCAGCCTTTCTTATGGTCCAACTTTCACAGCCATACATTTCAACTGGGAAAACCATGGCCTGGACTATACGCACTTTTGTTGTCAGGGTGATGTCTCTGCTTTTTAGTATGCTGTCTAGATTTGCCATAGCTTTCCTCCCCAGGAGCAAGCGTCTTTTAATTTCTTGGCTGCAGTCCCCATCTGAGGTGATCTTGGAGCCCAGAAAAACAAAATCTGTCACTACCTCCATTTCTTCCCCATCTATTTGCCAGGAATTAAGAGGGCCGGATGCCATGATTTTGGTTTTCTTAATGTTGAGTTTCAAGCCTACTTTTGCACTCTCCTTCTTTACCCGCATCAAGAGGCTCTTTAGTTCCTCTTCACTTTCTGCCATTAGAGTGGTATCATCTGCATATCTTAGGTTGTTGAAATTTCTCCCGGCAATCTTAATTCCAACTTTTGATTCATCTAGCTCTGCCTTTCTCATGATGTGCTCTGCATATAAGTTAAATAGGCAGGGCGACAGTAAACAGCCTTGCCGGACTCCTTTTCCAATTTTGAACCAATCAGTGGTTCCGTGTCCAGTTCTCACTGTTGCTTCTTGACCCGCATATAGGTTTCTCAAGAGACAAATAAGATGGTCTGATATTCCCATCTCTTTAAGAACTTGCCACAATTTGTTGTGATCCACACAATCAAAGGCTTTAGCATAGTCAATGAAGCAGAAGTAGATGTTTTTCTGGAACTCCCTAGCTTTCTCCATGATCCAGTGTATGTTGGCAATTTGATCTCTAGTTCCTCTGCCTCTTCGAAATCCTGCCTGTACTTCTGGTAGTTCTCAATCCACATACTGCTGGAGTCTAGCTTGTAGGATTTTAAGCGTAACTTTACTAGCATGTGAAATGAGTGCAATGGTGCGATAGTTTGAACATTCTTTGACATTGCCTTTCTTTGGAATTGGAATGTAAACTGACCTTTTCCAATCCTGTGGCCACTGTTGAGTTTTCCAAATTTGCTGGCAAATTGAGTGTAGCACTTTTACTGCATCGTCTTTTAAGATTTTGAATAGCTCAGCTGAATACTGTCACCTCCACTAGCTTTGTTGTTGCTCAGATTTTCTAAGGCCCATTTCCCTTCACATTCTAGGATGTCTGGTTCGAGGTCAGTGACCATCTCATTGTGGTTATCTGGGACGTTAAGCTCATTCTTGTATAGTTCTTCTGTGTAGTTTTGCCATCTCTTCTTAATCTCTTCTGCCTCTGTTAGGTCCCTGCCATTTTGGTCCTTTATCATGCCCATCTTTGCATGAAACTTTCCCTTCATATCTCCAATTTTCTTGAAGAGATCTCTGGTCCTCCCTATTCTGTTGTTTTCCTCTATTTCTTTGCACTGTTCATTTAAGAAGGCATTCTTATCTCTTCTAGCTATTCTCTGGAATTCTGCATTCAATTGGGTGTATCTTTCTCTTTCTCCTTTGCATTTCGCTTCCCTTCTTTCCTCAGCTATTTGCAAAGCTTCCTCAGACAGCCATTTTGCTTTCTTGTATTTCTTTTTCTTTGGAATGGTTTTAGTTGCTACCTCTTGTACAATGTTGTGAACCTCCGTCCATAGTTCTTCAGGCACTCTGTCTATCAGATCTAATTTCTTAAATCTATTTGTCACCTCTACTGTATATTCATCAGGAATATGATTTAGTTCATACCTGAGTGGCCTAGTGCTTTTCCCTACTTTTTTTAATTTAAGCCTAAATTTTGCAACGAGAAGCTCATGATCTGAGCCACAGTCAGCTCCTGGTCTTGTTTTTACTGACTGTATAGAGCTTCTCCATCTTTGGCTGCAGACCACATAGTCAATCTGATTTCTATGTTGACCGTCTGGTGATGTCCATGTGTAGAGCCGTCTCTTGGGTTGTTGGAAAAGAGTGTTTGTTATGACCATCGTATTATCTTGACAAAATTCTATTAGCCTGTGCCCTGCTTCATTTTGTACTCCAAGGCCAAACTTGCCTGTTATTCCGGTTATCTTTTGGCTTCCTACCTTAGCATTCCAATCCCCCATGATGATAAGGACATCATTTTTGGTGTTAATTCTATAAGGTGCTGTAGGGCTTCATAGAACCGGTCAATTTCATCCTCTTCAGCACCAGTGGTTGGGGCATAGATTTGGATTATTGTGATATTGAATGGTTTTCCTAGGATTCGAATTGAGATCATTCTGTCATTTTGGGGATTGTATCCCAGTATTGCTTTTCCTATTCTTTTATTGACTATGAAGGCTACTCTATTTCTTCTGAGGGATTCTTGCCCACAGTAGTATACCTGATGGTCATCTGAGTTAAATTCACCCATTCCTGTCCATTTTAGTTCACTGATTCCTAAGATGTCAATGTTCAGTCTTGTCATCTCTTTTTTGACTATGTCTAGCTTGCCTTGATTCATGGATCTTACATTCCAGGTTCCTATGGAGAAAAAATCTTTACAGCATCGGACTTTCCTTTCACCACCAGATATATCCATAGCTGAGCGTCCTTTCGGCTTTGGCCCAGTTGCTTCATTCTTTCTGGCGCTACTAGTACTAGCCCTCTGCTCTTCCCCAGTAGAGCATTGGACATCTTCCGACCTGAGGGGCTCATCTTCCAGCATCATATCTTTTTGCCTTTTAGTACTGTCCATGGGGTTTTCATGGCAAAGATACTGGAGTGGTTTGCCATTTCCTTCTCCAGTGGATCACATTTTGTCAGAACTCTCTGCTATGACCTGTCCGTCTTGGGTGGCCCTGCACGGCATAGCTTATAGCTTCATTGAGTTACACAAGCCCCCTCGCCACAACAAGGCAGTAATCCATAAAGGGGATAGGATCATATAGGATACTCCAATTATCTATTCCAAATTTCTTATACACTATCTACATTTAAAATTTAAAAAATATGGTCAGTTTAGTTTCAATAAAGGCTTTCATCAACAAATCTAATACTTTTGATGTTGGAGAGGCTATAAGGCTACAAACAGCCTAGATAACTAATGTTTAACTGGAAGTAAATGACATTTGTTTTGTAGAATCTCAATTTTTAAAAAGATCATAACTTAATAGATAATCAAGGAATATGATTCTATTATGAATTCATATTTTTTAAAGAAGTTATTACCAGCAATTTTAAAATAACGATTCCTAGATAGTGTCAATTCTCATGAAAGAAAAACAAATTTATATCTCCTATCCTATAAGGCCAGATATGTCTAAGTGCTAGAAAAGTAACCAATTTTCTTGTATGATTAGTACCCAAAACTTGAGAAATCCACAAAGATAATAGATCATTACTTTTAAGTGAAGATTCCATATCACTTCCATTCCAATGCTTGATTGTTAGCAAATAAAAAATTGAGGTTCTTGAAAATCACAAAAATAAATCAACCATAAGAGAGAAATTTATCAATTCATTTAAGTTATTTAATGAAACAACCATAAGCATAGCTTTCAAATATGTATTGGTTTTGATGCAAAATTAATTATTTGCACAATTCTTAGTATTCTCTTCCATCTTATGTCTTTCGGAATGTTTTTATAGATTAAACTGAATATTTTCCTAGAAAAAATAATCCTCAAGTATTTAATAGCTTCTGAATAATATAGAAAACCTAATTTGTTTCTTTTATTCTTTTGAACCTTCTTGTATACAGAGCAGAATATTTACCATATAATTGTATTAATGTGGTGAGATTGTTGACAGAGATTAAAAAGCAACAATATAACTTCTGTATAATAAATTTTGTATTAAAAGCCTGCTAAATACATTCCTTTGATTTTACAAGTTTTTCTTACTAGAGCATTTCTTGCTAAGCATTGCAGAGTTTTCAATACCAAATTAAAAATTAAAGCTAATAAGAAACATCTTTGACAAGTTTTGTGTTGCATTTTAATAACTAGCAAAAATATATTACAAAACAACTAGAAAACTAAAATAATAAATTATAATCCAAGTAAATTTTATGGGAACTGTAAAGTTCTGCAACCAATGAATCAAAAACATTGTTTGAACCACATCAAAAGCTTATTCTGCATCCATTAATGCCAACGCTATGGATTCATGTGCATCAGCAGACATCAGCTGAGTGTATGGAATGCTATTGTATCCACAAGTCTTATATTACTGAAGGTTGATGCTCTTTTATGAAAACAGATTGTGGAGAACAAATTATTGTAGGTAATGTCGTCCAGCCAATGCAGCTTTAAGAACCTTGGCTCCAGTATTTGATAAAGATACGAGGCAATAATTGTACCCTGGGTAGGAATCTTACCAGAAATTATTGTTAATAGAGACTTCAAAGTGTGGCAAGATGTCTGAAATATCTTCAAAAATATAGGAGCTACTTTCTCCTTAATTTTTTATACCATTCTGTAGTTGTTCTATGTGATGTAGGAAACTTTCTAAATTTCATTCTATTGACAGAATCAAAGATTTTCTGTAAGATTAATGGTGCAGTTTGCCTGAGTATATGTCCAAATTTTTTAAAAAAGAATTTATCTGCTTACTTCCTATATCTACGTACATCTATAGAATCTACATTTCTATAGAAATAAAAATGTAGATTAATTTTGGACTTTGTTCCTGAGATTTTTTTAACTTTATCATACATCTTTCAAACAAGACGCCAAAATTTCTGAGAATTTTCTGTCTGTTTAATAAAGGCTTTAACAAAGCTGGGGAGTGAAACTTCAAGTGAGAGAGTATGTATTCCCTCTGCAAGATGGAAATTTTGGCTGATACCCCAATTCAAATGGGAGATAACACAAAACATTATGCTTACTTCAGATATTTCATCTGATGTGATTCTTCATTAAATTTATTTTTTTTTAAATTGACTGAATCAGCATTTTTAGGTTTTTGCTGATAAACTTGAAACCATCAGGAGGAGATTGAGTGAGATCCAAAAGCAGTTAAATAACCAAAGTACAAAAACAGAACAAAAAAACCTAAAAGCAAACAAGAAATTAATTCCAGCATTCCAATACTTGAAATATACTGGTAGCTTGAAGGTGTCTTGTCAAGAAGCTTGGAACATATCCAAGATCAAGAAAACAGGGAGAAAATGGTTTACTCAGATTCTCTTATGTACAACACAACAAACCTTTACCAGAAGCTTTCAAAAATATTTTTAGACTTGCTTCAGATGTTGCTGCAGCTATGAAGGTAGTATTAGATATAATTCTTCACAATCCATTGATCCTGTTGTTTAACTTTTTTCACAAAGTTTATTGAGGCAATATACTGCAAGCAGCTAGAATGGCAACATATTTGGACTATGAGGCAAAGAAACAAGCTATTTCCAGATTTATCTTTCACAAAGATACAGAAGTATAGAGAATTCCACTAAGATCCTCAAATGGCCAGACCACAAGGGATAAAAGCATTATTTTTATTTCTAACAGTATTTAGCTTATGGATACAAACTGGGAAGGGGAAATCTAATGAATCAAAATGGCTGTTAATTATCTTAAACAACAGATGGCTGTGATGTAGAAGTGCCACAATAGCTCAATTAGAAATGATTCAGTGGCATGGAGGATTAGTTATCTTTTTAATTCCTCTTTCCTATTCTGGACTCTTATTATAGGTCTTCTAGAAGTTATTCATTGCCAACAGGATTTTTGTTGTTGTTTTCAGCAATAATGAATCATATAAAATGGAAGAATGTTTAGTTTTTTAAAAACAGTGGTTACTTACTGTATATTTTGGACATGGATTCTAGCCTGGTTGCTACTCCAAAATAATATGACATCAACTCAACTGATTTAAATAAACCAACAACACCTGAATAGGTTTCAAAATATGACAAAGGAATGACAACTTTAGTGAAAATGTCTTCTAACTTGGAAGATTTTTACAATGGATTTTTAGATTTTAAAGGTTACCACAGAATTATTGTCACCTATGGAAATCACATTAGATGGAAAATGCTTATAGCTCAGCCAAAGATAAATACTTTACATTGTTTTTGCTTATTTGGGTGTGTATGTGTGATAAAAATAGGTTGGATAATAATTTCTGAAGACTTTCATTTACTATTGAAGAAATTATTAGATGGAATAAGATTTCTAAAAAGAAAATGTATCATCAAAGTTGCAATGCTGTCTTTATTACAATCAGCAGTATAATTAATGGATGTAGGTGATTGCTTAATCCCAACATACAATATTTTTTTAATCTCCATGGCAGTTATTCAAGATGGGATACTTGTTTAATATCTCACTTGAGAAATGTAGAACAGTATCAATCCAATTTTGATTTCTTATCATGACCTATATTAATGTAATTGAATTTGGGGGAAATTTTATTGGTGGGAAATGGTATTTTAATGCTTTTTTGCTGGAAGATTTGGGTTTGTAAACTAATAAGAGAAACAACATATAAATATGTTTTTTCAAACAAATAAAATTTAATCTACCGGGGACAATTTCAGGTATATTTAAATCATTCATTTGTGATAAGATAATACTGTACCTGATGTGTCTGGTGGAAAAAGATGCATGGATTACAATTTAGAAATTTTGAATTAGGAATAAAAGAAATACTGAAACAATATTTCATAAAACAGACTCAGGCTAGTACATAACATTTTTAGATTTGCTAAACAGAAATCAGATCACCTATATGCCATGGTCCCAGATTTTTTTTAAACATTAATGAATTTTTAACGATTTGTCCATTTCTATGGATACATCTATCAATTAATAACAAGGGCAATCTGGATAATTCTTTGCAATTTTTCGTGTATCTTTTAAAGACCTTTACCACACATTCTGATATTTCACACAATTGGATCATTGGATATGATTATCACTTTTGTGATTTCATGATTTTAAAGTTTGGAATCCCTCAAAGGATCTGACTGAGTATCTTTGTGTGAGTGTGGTATACATACACACATGCACATTTGGGAGTTTCAATAAGCATGGGGTTGATAAATATACATCAATATGATAAATCTTCAGAGTCAGTTAAACTTACAATACAATGGAAACTAATTGAATAGAAAAATACAGATGGTGAGAGTCAGGAAGAGATAACATTAAGGAAGTAAGATAAACCATATAGGCAAAAATGGTTGGGTCTGAGAAAGGAAGAAGAGAAGCTATAAAAATATATAGGAAATGGCTAGCCAGGAAGGACAGGTTGAATGGGAAAAAAGGAAACTATGCCAAATAAGATGAGAGGCACACTGAATTGAAAAGCAGGAAAAGAACTTATTGTTTAAAATGGGGACATAAATATCTACTGAGTTTAAAATAACCATTTACATGTCTAATTTTTCTTATTCTTATTGTATATGTGAATATGATTTAGTATGTTATCAGGAAATGTGTATAGGCGGACGGAAAGATTGTAACCTCATACTACCTCAGCCAATGGGGAAAGAGGAGGGCTGTAGCAGCTGGTGATAGGGATGAATAAAAGAAGATATTTTGGGTTAAAACTTTGGAGAGAACCAAGCTTTGATAGCTTCTCTCCCTGCTTATTGCAATAAACGAAACAAAAGGCCTTCACTGTGTCTTGGTTATTGGTCAGGCAAGCTTGCCTCTGGTCACAAAGGAAAGTAGCCAGGAGCACATAACAGGGTGGTTGTTATCAATTTGATAACTTTTTACATCCTGGGACTCTTTTTTTTTAAGTTTTTTATCACACTTAGATAGCTCTTCTAATACACAGTGACCTCCTCAAAATGAATTCCTAGTTGTTTAATGGGCTCTTTTCCTCCACCAGTATGAAAAATATGGCTGTAACAAATTTAAATAAATACATAAATGAAAATGATAGGATTGTAATTTTAGTTGTCAGTGTTAGAAGTAAAGCATCCTGGTTCATCCAAGCCGGGAATAAATAAGCAAACATGGCAACTGCTTTGGGAAGAAGGTTACAGTTTATTGCAGAAAGATGGTTCTTCAGGAAAGTGCAGAGGAGAGAGAAGGGCTGAGCACATGGGGCAGTAGGCTTTTATACCCCCTCTAGCCTTGTTTGGAATAGTTTCCTGTTCCTGTGGCATGAACTTTGAGGCTGTGTTTGTCTAGGCCTTGATATCTGTGGTTTAATTCTATTATCATATCCTGCTTCCCAAGGGATGGGGCTGACTCCTAGAGTTTGGGTGGGGTATACAGATCTTCTGCTTTGTCTTCTTGATTGCTCTGGCTTCAACTTTCTGATGGTTTTACATCTGCATTTGTATGGGGCTAAAGTCTTGCTTGGGCCAGAGAGATAGATTTGGGGCCAGGTTTGGTTTTAAAAACTCCTTTTGAGGAAAAATATATTTTTCTGCCTTTTTAATATTTCCTTCTCTGGGTTAACTTCCCTCATCAGGCAAACATATCTATGTGGTATAAAAATTTAGGATTAAATTGGTGGCTTTCTATATTTCTTTGGTGAACTTGCTCAAGTATATGACATTTGTATCCTGCCTTTTCATGAACAAATTCAGATAGATTTTGATGTTTCGGTTTTTACATTAAACTCGAATTTAAAAAAAACACATTTCCTTTTCTTCAGCCTTTATTACCCATCCTTTGTTTGTAATAAAGATTATCCAATATGCTTTTTAGGTACTAACATGGCTTCTTTATGCCTTCTTACACAAAAACCTATTCCCTACATCCTGCATAACTAACCACAAGAAGCAGAAATAGAGCCCCTGTCTTCTTTCCACGAGTGAACTAACTTATGAACTCCGGCCCTTCTGCTTTTTTTCTTTTAATTTGGGAGAGAAACCTGGATTTTACCAAGCCCCTCCCTGCTTCTCTCTTGCAGTCAAAACGAAGAAAGACGAGGCGAGGGCGTCGAATTTCACTTCCTGTCACCTGGCAGGAGTCCTTTGTCTGTTCTTGAATGCTATTTAAAGGCGGGACGGAGCAGCCAGCAGCGGACAGTGAATTAAAGAGTTAACTGGAGATTTCCTCGGAAAGGGCGCCACCCTCTCTGACGGTAGAGTAGCCTATGAGTCAGTTTCACCTGAAACTCTTCAGGTAAGTAAAGGAAGCAAAACGAAGAAAAGAGGAAAAGGAACTGGAGCCAAGATCCGGAAAGAAAGAGGGCCCAAGGCTCAAAGCGAGAGAGCCCGCTCGGCTACATCGCAGGGGCTGCCCCAAGAGCTTCGGGTTCAGGAGACTGGTTTTCCAGCCGCCGACCGTCTGCAAGAGAGGCGAGGGGTGCCTACCGGACGCGGGGCGTGGGGTGGGCAGAGAAAGGCTTCGGGGCGGCCGATCTCGCCCTGAAGAAGAAGAAGGCAACTTGGGAGAGTCATTTCTCGCAGAAGGGCTCGAGTTCCAGGGACCCCACTGGAGAAAAGGACGTTCGGAGGAGAGGCGGAGGTGAATGCTCCTGCTCGTCCGGAGCCTTTTCTCGCGTCTCTGCTCGGTGTTCGGGGGCGGATCTGCCTTTGAAAAGCCGTCGGCCCGGAGAACTGCGCTGGTTTCGCTCGTTTGGGCGGAGATGGGCCGAAGTAGGAGCCGGCTACAGGCCGGACTCCTGGTGACCTTGGTTTTTTTAGCCGGCCTGGTTCTCGGTCAGGAACAAAATGGGGACGGAACCTCGTTTGGAGAAATGTGTCTTGCCCAATTTACGGCCGGGTTTCCGGAGTTTGTGCTGGACACGAATGCCTCGGTGGAGAACGGCGCGACTTTCCTGGCTTCGCCGCCGGCGGAAAGCAGCCGCGATTGCGTCCGCGCCTGTTGCAAGAACCCGAGTTGCAACTTGGCCCTGGTGGAGCAGAGCCCCGCAGACGATTCCGACGTCATTCAGAGCTGTTTCCTCCTCAACTGCCTTTACGACCAGGCTTTGGTCTGCAGGTTTGCCAAGAAGGACGGCTTCCTGAACTATGTCAGACGGGAGGTTTACAACGCTTACGCGACCATGCGCAACCGAGGCAACAGCGGTAAGGAGACCAGGGCCTGCTTCTCAGCCAAGGGTGCCCAACCGGGGTTGGAACCGAGAGAAGCTCCAGTCTTCCCTCTCAGTCCTGCAGTTGTGCCCAGTTGGTTTGGTTTGACGTGGCCTGTCGTGGGAACCTGCTGGCTCTGGCAGCTTCTGGCTTATGACAGCAGGCGGTCTCAAGATATTAAGCCCCAAGTCACCTGTCAATCTTAGTGGCTCTGAGCACCACTGCTGACCATGATTGCTGAAAAATGTTAGGGTAGTTTCACACAATTTTCATTTGGAAACATGAAAACAAAAGTATAAGACAAGACCATAAGCATTTTTCAGTTAAAAAAAATAAATACTTGCCCTGATCAGTATCTTCAACAAACAATGTCAAAATGACAACAGCTGGGTCATAACATCATTGAGAAAAGGATGCAATTTAATACTTGCCTCTGAACATCAGACACATCAGATGTAAGTTGCATCCTTTCTGTCAAGATTGGTACATCATTATAGGCCATGTTATAGATTCCCATGGCTAGAGTTTTGTCCTCAAATCATGCTCCAGTCACATGTGTGAATAAACTGAACTGGTCTTTAGGCTCCCCAAACTATAGGCATATCTTGGGTATTTGCCATAATGTGGTGGACATCAGCTAACACTTGTCTTGATGACAGAATAATTGAAACAAACCTTGGCATAGTGTGCCCCCCCCCAATCCCACAGTTCCCAAACTATGCACAAGGACATCACAGTGAACTCACAGGGGAGGTCGCAGGATATTTTACTATATAATAAATGGAACTGTTAGTGAGTTTGCTGCAGTGTTCTGGGTGCCATGACACATAGTTTGGGAACTGCAAGGGATGCCATGAACCAAGCAAATTCAGGAACCTCTATCCCAGCCATTGGTATGGTACATGGCAGTAAAAGGTTACTAACCACACTGTAGCCTTGGCATGACTACTTCATTGTGTGGTACTAAGGCCACAACAGTGCAGAAGTGAGGGCATTATTGAAACAGTGTAATGCAAACCAGAAAAAGCATTAAATAAGTAAACTATGGTACAGTTAAATATATTTTGTGAGCATGGTGTCTAAAATGGTGTTAGATGCAATTAAATGATAAGATTATCAATGGCTGTAAGTAATGAGAGTTTCTTTCTATCTCTAGAGTACATCACAGGATACTTCTGATACCAGTTGTTGGGTGACCTGAATAGCAAAATGCCTTGCTCCAGTTTTACTTATGGGTTTTTCATTGGCTGTCATAAATGGATGGTCTTTTAATCGCAACGTAGAGTGATAGATTGCAGTGGTTGTAATGAAATATCTGTGGAGATTCTCACTCATCCAGGTGGTGGTTGTCCCAAAGCTGGTTTTTCAAAAGGCAACTGGACTTTCAAACAAAACCAAACAAACCCCAAAGTCCAGTTGCCTTTTGAAAAACTACCTTTAGAATTGTAATTAAATGCTTTCTAAGTCTTTAAAAAGACAATGAAGTAATAGGTTGATATGACACTGTGAATTAAACCTAGTGAGTAATCCAATTCTTGTGTGACAGGTACTAGGGGCAAATTTTGGGGAATATTATTTCCTGTTGGATTTTGATCATGAACATTAAACACCTCTCTTAGATTCTGTTGGAAGCAGAATAATGAACCTGATGGACTTTGGTCTAATGAAGAAAGGAAATTATTGTCAGAAATTGATTTGAGTGGGGAGGTACGCGCAGCATCATTTGTAGGTTAGCACTGAATCTCTTCTCCCTGGAAAAGGGCAGTAGTGCAACAATTCCCAAGTTTGTTTCATTTAGGATACAAAGTATTGATTTCTATTCGTAGATGTCATCTGCAGGGTGAAAATTGGATTTCTGAAAAGTTGTAGAACATCTGGAGAATACCAACTTGTAGAAAACTGGTAAAAATACTTTATAAATCCCCATTTGTGTATCTGCAGAGAAGGGTGAACAATATCAAAATGGTGGGCAATTGAAGTCTTAGCCATGTTTCTGTGTGCAATGCATAAGACATATGTTAAAACGAGGTGGGTCTTCGATCTCCCAGTTATACCTGCTATTTTGATGTCATTTACCATCCCAATACCCCTGTGGCTCTGTTTGACTTGAAGACATGGGACCTGCATGGAAGGAATATACCACAGTACAGAACAAAATTATTATGTTGGCAAATGGTTCTAAACAGAGCCATATGGTGTAGTGGTTAAGGTGTTGGCCTAGAACCCAGGAGATTGTGAATTCTAGGCTTCCTGAGTGATGAAAGCCGGCTGATTGATTTTGGACCAGACACTCTCAGACTAACCCAACTTATAGAGTTGTTGTAGGAAAAATAGAAATAGGTATAATCACTGACATTTTGGTCTCTTTTGGTTGTTCTTTAGTCCGTTTCATAAGTGATACAGTTTGTGTGCATAATTAATACCATTATATAATAAATGTGCATACCTGCATCAGATTACATTTGTTCTCATGCATGCTTTTGAATAATTGCTGATCTTGTAAATGTTCTTAAAATCTGTCACAAAGCTAATTCAATGCTGGTCATTCAGTCAAATCAAGTTGAACTTCTTGTACTGAGGCCAGTAGGAGAATGCTATGGGTCAGGGGTCTTCAAACTTGGTCCTTTTATGACTTGTGGACTTCAACTCCCAGAATTCCTCAGCCAGCATGCCTGGCTGAGGAATTCTGGGAGTTGAAGTCCACAAGTCATAAAAGGGCCAAGTTTGAAGACCCCTGCTGTGGGTGATCAGACATAGGAAAATATCTTTGCACATCACAAATAATGCATCTGATTGTAGCCATGTTATAGAAATAGATGATAGTATACTTCTGTTAATTTTGATCTAAGATCCACTTAATGCTTGTGATAGCTTTGTATTATTTCATTTTTTTTAAAAAAGAGAGCACTCCAGCAGCTAATTGCTGAGTGAGCATATTCTCCCTACAAAACGGCATAATCAAACTATCATAACAAGTGATACTTGACCTAGATCAATACTGTAGCCCTCCAGAATTACTGAGGGCTGCTTCATCACCCAGATTAGATGAGGGTTGCTGTAAATCAATGTTTCCCAAACTTGACAATTTTAAGGCATGTGGACTTCAACTCCCAGAATTCCACAGCCAGCGTTGTGGAATTCTGGGAGTTGAAGTCCTCATGCCTTAAAATTGTCAAGTTTGGGAAACACTGCTGTAAATTATGGTTCTTCAACAATTCTGTACTAAGCACTAAATTACTAGATCTGGTAAAATTGAAATTACATTTATTTTCTGAATATTAAGTCTTTCTGAAAATGGTAGCACTTTTGAGGAAGATCCATCAAACTTTTATTTTCTTCACATTTAAATGTGTGCATTTTAATGTAAGTTTTCACCTTTTAATACCATAAATTAGCTACCATATTTGAACATTTCTATAGGATTAAAGAACCTGAAATACAAATACAATTTCTACGTACAACACAAATGTAAAGAACAGAGTTTGGTAATTGTTAAATCATATAAACTAACCATTGAGTGCCACGATAATAGTGTTAACGGTGTTTGTTATGTTCCGTCAACAAAATTTCCATAAAATCTCCATCACTACTTAGTCAACCTTAAAATTAAGATTCAGATGTACTTTCTCCTATTGTAAATAATTTCATTATTACCTACCTGTAAATAAGCTTCTCTGGTTTTATTATCATATTATAACTAGCCAGACAATTATTTTTTAAACATTTTTGGTTTTCTATACTTTAGCCCAAGAATGATGTGCTTTTAGATAATTGTCTTTACACTTTTCTCTGTAACCAAATCAATTTAATATCTAATTTATAAGTGGGGAAGGCCTGTCCAATTAGGTAAGAAAGGTGCTTGGGTAAAGAACTATGATACATATGACTTTCCTTTGTTTTAAGGTAATGTTCTTTCGTATAAATCTGTCTACATATAGAAAGATCATACATAATGTGAAGTATGGTCCCCAGTTTGGTGACACCTAGAGGAAATAATGCTATTCCTAGGGAGATCTGATCGATGCCTGCTTCTCATTTTTGATCAGTTTCTAGGCAGATAAATAAAAGTCCCATGGATTTATGTCTGCAGTTTTCAGTTTGTTGATCTTTCCTGTTCTGTATTTAGTTTTAATTTTACAGCTACAGGGATGGAATGGCAGAAGAATGAAAGATGAATCAGTCATATTTGAGAAGGCAAGGCAGTGCATTTGGATTGTAGCCACAGAATACATGAATTCTTTAGCTCTGACATATGGTGAACTGGGTCAGGAGGTGGGGAATAATGTAGAAAGTAGGAGGTTTGTTTGAACAGGATAAATGAGAGCATCATGAATTCATTTGTTAGAGACAGTGTTAACAAAACCTCTGAGCAATAAGATGATTTCATTTACCTGTTAGAGATTTTTGGCACTATTTTTTTTCCTGATTTTCCTGGAGCTTTTAGAGACATCTGATCTGGTACAGGTTCTAAAATACAGGTGTTAATCACATTCACACAACTGATACCAAATTGTATTCAGGTAGTTGTCTTGGGATTGCTTAGGATAAGTTGGGGACAAATTTGTGTTCTTTTGAGTTATAGCTTTTTCTAACAATCATAGCTACAGTATTTGAGAATATAAATAATCCCGATTTAGTGACCACAATTGGGATGGGCAGGAGGTGAAATTGTTAGTTTTTTTTAATCTCCTGTCTGCAAATTATTAAAGTCTATGTGTCAACAATCCCACTCCGTCATCTAGCAAAGAAAGATTTCTGGCCATTTATTTTTGCCAAGTGTATACCTTGCTGGTTACAGAAGTAGCATAAGCTGAATCTGAGGTTTTCCAGTGCAATCAGTACAATACAAAGCAACTTTTCCTCTCCCCCTCCCCCCTCCCCACCCTCCATCCCCTAGTTATCTGTAAATGTTCAGTTAGGTGCTTGTATATTGTTTAGGAAACAGATTCTTGGTTCCTAGCTCTGCATATTGATAGTTGACCTTGGCTGGCTGAAGCTTCTCACAAGGCTCAGCTGGGCTTTCATCCTCCCCTTTTTCCTTACAGTCCAATCTTCCCCTCTCCCCCACCCACCCAATGTGGCTAATGTCAGGCTATCAGCTCATGAAACTGGGATAGGAGAGATGCAGTTATGACACTCGGCCACCAGCTTTTGTGTTGGTCTTGGGCAATGTTACATACCTTCCTGTAAATAAGAGTGTATTCTTCTTTTATGTTTTTTTTTATTGTTATATTTCCTCCAGGAATATAAGCAGGATATATGAAACTGATCCTCCATTCCCCACCCCCAACAACAATAACCCAGGAAAGTAAGTTGAACTGAGAGAATGACTGGCCCAAATCATTCACTAAGTTCACTTGAGTTGAATTTGAATTTGGGTCTCCCTAGGTCCTAGCCTTAGCCCCAGACTTGACCACTATTGTATTTGTCCCCAACTTACCTAGAATACAAACAACAACAAGCAATCCCAAGACAGTTACTTGAGTGCAATTTTGTTTCAGTGGTGTGAATGTGAGTAATACCTATGCTTTAGAAATCAGAATAACACTGTGCTGGAGCCATTTAATTTTCTCTTCTTGCCATTGTACTGAAAGCAATTGCTTCTTGGAAAAATGCTCTTTAGCTGCAATAGGGAGAGCTCTCCATGTCCAGGGTAGATAAAATAGTCAACTGGCATTTGGGTGAATTTTTGCAGGTGGCAACAAGGATGTCTGACAATGCCAATACCTCTCACCATCAAGCATTGTCTCCAGCTACCTAAATAAAATAAAATCAGTATCAAAATGCCATTTGGGAGCAATTTATTTTAAAAATTATAGGATTGCTTGGTAATCTGGGTGGGAGTTATGATCCAGGGTTGGAGAAGAGTGGTACAGACTCTCTGGATGATCTCATTTGAAAACCTGAGGCCTTAGACTGCAAGTGGGAGTTTTCTTATTATACTACTTTCAAAAATTAGCTTGTGAGGGAAAATATTAGGCTAGATTCTTTGCTAACTTTATGTGTTATGCTTACTATATGCTAGATAGATAGATAGATAGATAGATAGATAGATAGATAGATAGATAGATAGATAGATAGGCAAGCAGATGATAGGCATTTGCATCTGTATGAAGGGGCTTCTGGTATCAGGATTCCCAGCTGGAGAATACTCTAATGTCAATTATATTGCGTGTGCATCTTTTCTTGATTGTAATATAAAGTAACTATGCAGAGTTCTGCTTTGTATTGGGAATCACCATATGAAGAGAGAATGAATAATGAATTATTTTCTTTCAGGCCACTTTTTTCTTTATATTTTGTCCCAGCAATTTCAAAGTAAGTCTAGAGATGTTCAAAACCTTCCATGAATGTAAGAGCTGGTTTTGGATGGTTTATGCATGAACATGTGTTTGGGATGATTTGTTCCAAATAGACTCCAGATTGGGGCTGATTGATTTTGAATGCAATCCCAAAATCAGAAAGATGGAAAGTATGTTTTTAATGCTCTGGTCCATGCTGCTTGATTAGAAGTTTCATTTCTTGCAGTTGTAGTATTTGTTATTCGCTACCCAGAGCGGCTTTTGGTGAGATAAAAAGATAAATAATTTTGTATGTCTTAAATTCTGCTGCCAGTGCAAAAAAAAAAAGGGGGGGGGAATGTTCCTATTGCTGTTTTCTTAGGCTGAAAGTATGTGTGAACTTTATGGACTTTTGGAACAAAGAAGAGAAATAAAAAGGAAAAGAAATAAAAAGGAAAAGAGAAAAAGAATACATTAAGGCTTTTCAAAACGTATGAGTTACATCAGAATTTGCAAGGTATTTCGGTTTCATCTTTGGGTCAATGTAGTGGGATAGGTGGTGGTTTTAGTGAGATATTTCCTTCCCCTTGCTCTCATCTCCTTGCTTTTCAAAACAGCCCCCTTTTGCGGGTTAAAATAACATTTCCCCCTCTCCACTCCCCTGATACCTATTCTCTATATCACAGGTCCCCAACCTTTTGGGGACCAGGGACCAGTTCCGTGGAGAGAGGTTTTTCTGCGGACCAGAAGATGTGTGCCTACATCTCTCGGATGGCGCTTTGCTTGTTTGTGGGGACCGGTTGCTTGCATGCCGCGGCCCAGTACTGGTCCATGGACTGGGGATTGGGGACCCCTGCTCTGTATGTCTCACTACATGGATCAAGCCATAAAGAGAGGAGCTGCTTTGTTGGTCAAGGAAGGGGAAGGATGATATGTAAAAAGTCTTGATTTTTAATACCCTGCCCACTTTTACTGAGAGAGGAGTGGTGCCACCAGCTTCCATCACAGTCGGATGAAACTGAGGGAGACCCCAGAGCTCAGCTTACACCATATTGTAAATGAGTAGAATAACTGGAAAATGTTTCTGCCATCAAATACTTCAAAAGAATTATTGATAATAGCAGGTTGATATAGCAGAGGGTACGTATGCATTGGCCCCTCTGTACTGTGTGAACAATCAAATCTCTAATTTATTAACTGCCTCTCTTTTTCTAAATAGTGCATTCCTTTTCATTTCACAGGTCCTGAAAAACAATGTAGGAGAAAAGCAGGGGGAAAGTAGGCAAATTGGCTAGATGTGAGTTGTTAGTAAAGACTGTGATATAGTGATGTTGGGAAAGGATGTCTCAGTATAAGCTGAGATAGCATTTTACTTCCTCTTTAGTTATCTTGTAGGTCAAGTGTTCCAACTGGTATGTTTAATGTGACTCCTGAGCCCTGCCCTGTTTTGGTGGTAACAACCTTAACGCGCTTGGCATGCCCTAATTGTAAATGGATCACAAAGCACTGGTAGTAACATTTCCTCATCCAGATTATTTTGTATACTTGCTAGTCAAATATAAAGATGAAGCCATCAGGTTTTCCAAATCATTGCTCATAAGTTATTTATGTATCTGGATAAAATTGGAATTCATGTCCAGTTGTATTAAAATCAAGTGGATGTGCTTAGAGTGGGGAAGAAGAACAGAACTGAGCTTTGTACTCCCCAAAAAGAAACTTGAACTTAGGAATTTCTACACTTTTTTTCTGTCAAAAGAGGATGTATGGAAGCAAAGCAAAATCAGAAATTCTGTTCTATGTAAAGAGAGGGGAAAGGGAAGCAAATCGGAGTTACTGCTCTAAGTGAAACAGGGTTGGTTTTTTTTTTCTTTTCATGCCAAATATCGCTTCTACCTCTTATTAATCAATCCATGAGGAAAATATACTACTGTTCCTGTACTGGGGTGATAGAGCTAGCATGGATTTAGGTCTGATCTATAGGCTGTTGAGTGAGGAAGGTAATCTGGGCTTATCACCAGCATACTCGCAGCTTCCTCTACGAAACCTTAACATGACCAGGAACATGATACAGTAAATGGAATTTTCTGTGATCTATTGGAGCCCCTGAAGAAGCGACCAATGCTAGCCTACCGAGACAGCAATTCAGCGCTCATTTGATTCCTAGATTTAAAGGCTTGGGTTTATATACCATCTTAAGCCATTATGTGTTTGTTTGATCTTGGCTTAGCATATTACATGAATCCAGCCATTGTAGGAGGGGGAGGGAATAAATGGGAAAAAATGCTTCAAATTGACACCATCCTACAAGAAAGTTTTCTAACTTTTGATCTTTGCCCTAAGGCCAGCCGTTTGAAATAGGTGGTTTGGAAATAAATTAGGAGTTTATTTTCAAGAAGATTTTGACTCTGAAGTATGGAAGTACTCAAGTTATTTTGTGGGTTTTTTTTGTTCTTCTCATTTTCATAAACAACTTCCTAGCAAGTTGCTAATTTCCTCTTTTTTTACAGACAGGAACTGTGCGATAGCAAATAGTTTATTCAGAGTCACTCATTCATGTGCGGGAGATTTAGTTCCTCAAATTCTTCAACCAGTATAGCTACTTCTGAAAATTCTGGGAGAGGATGTTCCCACCGTTAGTGTGTGCTTAGATTGAGGAAGGAAGTTCCTTTCACTATCTCCAAGCATATAGTTTCAGTAGAGCTGGATTGAAAAAGAAAGACCTGCATATTTATACATAATGATAGTAAGTGCTCTTTAAAAATCTGGAGCCAGTTTGGTGTAGTGGTTAAAGCACTGGGAAATCATGAGTTCTAGTCACACCCTAAGCATGAAGCCAGCTACGTCCCCAACCCCTGGACTGTGGCCCACTACTGGGATGTGGTCCACTACTGTTCGGAACTGGGTCCACACCAAGACAGAAAAGTTGGGGACCGCTGAAGTCACTCTCTCTCAGCCCTAGAAAGAAATCAATGGCAGATGACTTCTGAAAATATTGTCAAGAAAACTGCAGGGACTTTCCTGCAGTTGCCAGTAATGAACACTGACTCAAAGCATGGGTGCATGGACACACACACACCATCTGATCAGTTACCATCACATTATCCAATCATTTTCAGTAACTTGAAGAACCAGGATAAATTTCCACAGGATCATATCACACATCCTCTATTGTTACCTTTTTGGCTGAGCAGTAACATCTCTGGATATAGAAGGTGAATCATTGTGAATCATCAAATTCCAATCTACAGTGCTGTTTCAAATGATCTGAAGAGTTATTATATCAGATATAAGTAGCAGATCAAAGACAAAAAAAGTGTACACTTCTGTTCCTTTTTCAAATCAAGTTGTTAGTGCAACCAAAATCAATTTCAGACTGAAATTGGCTAGACAATATTTTTTCCCCAAGTGCACTTATAGCTAGCTAAACACTGTTCTCCAGAATATTTTACCTGAGAAAAGAATATTTGCACTTTGAGCTAGAATGTTCACATTCTTCGGAGCCAGGTACAAGCCCTTTGAGGGAAGGAAACACTCTCTGTGTTGTGAGTTTCACTGCAAACATTTTCAGTTGCTGCAGTTAAGTCATGTAGCCATGTTACGTTCAGATCAAATGGATGTGCTTTTGAAGTACCTTGTGCAATTATCAAAGGGCTGATATCTTGAAGATTCTACCTATCCTCCAACTATCTGGAAAATCTTAGATGCTGCCAGGATTGCAAATTTTGGTCACTATGTTTCAGTACTTGCAATCCTTTGTATTTCACCCAGGCTACTTAATCTGATTATATCACAAGAGTTTTGGAAAAGCCACTAATTCAGAGCACCTAATGTATGTTTTGCAATACTTTTAATGAGATGCGCACTGAGGGATTTACTGAAGAAATTTTACACTATTGCAATAACCAAGAGGTCTCCTAATGAAATTGTCAGCAATTTTGCCTTCTTTTTTTAATCAGTTTTCTTTGGAAGAAGAATGAAGTAACATATAGTAGGATGAAGATGGGAGGCCTTCAAATTGAGAAAAATGTTGCCTGGGCTCTTCGTAAATTTTTTCCAGAAGACAGGTCAACTGCACAAAAAAGTCTTCGCTTAAAAGCATTCAAAGAAAGCTAACCTTGTGAGTGCTTAGTGAAGGTTAAAACCCGCTATGAATTAGTTATTGTTGCTAAGAGTTGGAAGCAGGAAGTAATTGGATAGTTTCATAAAGCTAAACTTAGATCTGCATCTATAATATTCACATACATGAGTTGAAAGGCACAGATAACAAAGTTAACATTCTCTGATTTATCATAGAGAAAATTTGTGATGCCCTAGTTTTAGTGGAAGAAACATTTTACACAGGTATAGAAAAAAGGTGTAACTCTGGGAAGAACTTCCTGGGTGGTTATGATTATGGGGCTCGATGAATTATTGTAGACTGGTCATTATTTATGTAAGACCTGATCTAATTCTAAAGTATAATTTGTTTTCTGTTTATAGGTCAAAGCTTTATAGATATGCACATAACTTGATTCGTGGAATTCTGTAGCAGAAGCTGTTAGGAATGAGAATAGCCAGAAATGACTAAAACCCAAGAGTTTCCCATCCCTTGAAGATTTTAAATGCTTCCATTTTAAATTTACAATATAAATATGTGTAGGTTTGAAGTGGTTTTAATTTATCTTTTAATGTTTTTGTTGTTAGCCACCTTGAGTGTTCAGAACAGCTGTTCTGAAGCTGTTCTTCAGAATAGCTGTTTTCATTGCTTACGGAACTGAATTAGAATAATGGAAGTTGGGGCTGATATGTGTATAATGTTTTATAAGACTCTCTGAAATAGTTGAAAAGGCAGAGATCTTTCCCACTGCAATTATATAGCCAGATAATTCATTTAATTATTAGTAGAGTTAGTATAAGAACAAAGCCATTCCAATAAGCAGTGGTAGTAAAAGATTTTAAGGTTACTTGTTATGAGCAACATCCTTTTGCTGCTTATGGTGGAAGAGTCATATTAAGATAAGATAAGATAAGATAAGATAACCTTTATTGTCATTTTTTTACTGTGGGCACAACAGCACACATCAAAAATGAAATTTAGTTGCCCACTCTCAAAATGAAACACATACATGACACACACCTAAATATACTATGTACAACATATGTATAGACCCACACCCCTACATATACATAGCAAATAAATACTGTCCATCTTGAATATATAACTGAAGGAAGAAGCTTGAGAGTTCACAAGGTTAATGCTGTATGGAATGAAACTATGGCTGAATCTGGATGTTCTGCTATGGATACCACAAAGCCTCTTCCCAGAAGGTAACAAGGAAAACAGGTTGTGAAGAGGATGTGTAGTGTCCCAGATAATCTTATGGACCCTGCTCAAGCAAGGCTTCTATGCTATGTCCTGGATGGGAGGGAGGGAACTGCCAATGATCTTTTCGGCCATTCTCACCACTGTCTGCACTGCCTTCCTGTCTGAAGCAGTGGTGCTTCCAAACCAGACTATGATGCTGTATGACAGGATGCTCTTGATCGTCCCCCTGTAGAAAGTGGTCAGGGCAGGGGAAGGGAGATGTGCTTTTCTCATGCGACGCAGAAAATGCAGGCATTGCTGTGCCCACTTCACCAGTTTCTCACTGTTGAGCAACCAAGCCAGCCTACTCGTTAGCTGTACACCCAGGAATTTGATGCTGGTAACCCTCTCCACAGGTGAATCATTAATGCATAGAGAAGTGTGGCTGTGCCTGCCTTTTCTGAAATCAACAATGATCTCTTTGGTTTTTCCGGTATTTAAAACTAGGCTGTTTTCCTTACACCAGCTCACCAACCCCTCAACTTCCTTGTGGTAAGCTTCCACCTTGTCATCCTGAATAAGGCCAACTACTGTTGTATCATCTGTGAACTTCACAATATGGTTGGTGGCAAACCTAGCACAACAGTCATGGGTCAACAGGATGAACAGCAGTGCATTTAAGTCGCAGCCCTGAGGAGAACCTGTGCTCAAGAAAATGGTATTAGAGGTATTTGTTCCAACTCGCACATATTGGGGCCTGTTGGTAAGAAAATCAAGAATCCAGTTGCACAAAGGAGTGTTTAAGCCTAAAAGGCCCAGTTTATCTACTAGATGCTGGGAAATGATTGTGTTAAACGCCAAACTGAAGTCGACAAACAACAAACGCACATGAGTATTTCTTTCCTCTAAGTGTTTCAAGCTCAGATGGAGAACGGAAGAAATAGTGTCCGCCGTAGAGTGATTTGGTCAGTAGGCAAACTGAAGCGGGTCAAATGCTGGCAGGAGGCTAGATACAATAATGTCCTTTATCAGCTTCTCAAAGTATTTCATAATAGTGGATGTCAGTGCAACCGGGTGGTAATCATTGAGGCCTGTAATTGTGGACTTTTTTGGGCACTGGCAAGATGATGGGACCACTTAAAACACGATGGGACCACTGCCTGCTGCAATGAGAGGTTGAAAATATCTGTGAGAACACAAGCTAGCTCCTTTGCGCATTCCCTGAGGACACGTCCAGGTATGTTATCTGGGCCAGCTGCTTTCCGAATGTTAACTTTCTGCAGTGTGTTCCAGACAGAGGTGACATCAAAGCTTAGCACTTGCTCATCAGGATGGGGCACAGCTTTCCTAGCAGGAGTGCTATTTGATGCCTCAAATCTACCAAAAATGCATTCTAGGAAACAATTCTCCAAGAGAGGATCAATACAAATGCCAAGTAATTGTGCTTGTCATAGTAATCCTACCAAAACCTCCATAAATATGATCAGAGTCATACTGTTTAGCTCTTGAAACAGCCTGAGCAAGTTTGATTTATAGGGAACTAATAATTATCCTACAATTTGATAATACTTTATATAAGTCAGATTGTTTGGTTCTTATCTAGATTTCTAGCATGAGTGTAATTATTTTCAGGCAATCCTCAACTTACAACCATCCTCAACTTACTACCATCCTAAACTTACAACTATCCTCAACTAACAACCATAAGAGCTGTGGTGATGTAGTGGTTAGAATGCAGTATTGCAGGCTAATTCTGTTGACTGCCAGCAGTTTAATCCTCATCGGCTCAAGGCTGACTCAGCCTTTCACCCTTCCCAGATTGGTAAAATGAGGACCCAGATTGTTGTGGGCAACATACTGACTCTGTAAAATGCTTAGAGAGGGCTGTAAAGAATTGTGAAGTGGTATATGGGTATAAGTGCTATTGCTATTGTTTAATGACCGTTCAAAGTTACAATGGTGCAGTGGTGCCAAACAAAATGACTTACGACTGAACCTCACACTTATGATCATATTGTCTTCATAGTCAAGTGATCAAAATGCTTCAGCTCTGCGTTAAGTGGTGACGAGACTGCCTTAGAACTTGAATTCCTTAGGTTGAACTTCCCATTAATCTTTTCAACTGGTATAAATCAACAAGGTGGGAGGCAAAAAATGAGGATGGGTGTGGCAGAAACCAGTGGCTGTTGGCATTTGAGACTGGGAGAGATTGATCGTAGCCTTACTCTACTGACAGAAATTCCTTGGCAAGGTGTTTGGATATAAGAGGCATTGAGATCTCTGTGGAGAAAAATGGGTTAAACAGTTTTAAGTAGATAATGTGCATAACTTCATATACTGAATACGTGGTATCATATATCACATCATATATATATGTATCTTCATAGGATCCAAGACTGAGGTTTCAGTATCTTATTTCTTTTTTCCTATGCTCAAACAGAATGAAACAAGAAAAGACACAAATTTGATATAACAGCATTGCTGAGGAATCTATGTAGCCTCTCTCTGTTTTTAAAATTGGTATCCTTCACCACATCCAGTTAGTTTTTAATAAAGACAAGGAAAGAGAGAGAGTCTCCAGGAAGCAGGGATGGAAGTGAAATGATTAAAATGAATGTCCTGATTAAAGCTGATTTAGCATTTGTTCCATCATATTATGCTATTTTATTTGGCATACTTATATTTTTTCTTTCATCTTATTTCTTGTCACAAGATACATCACTAAATGATGTTAAGTGCTTATGCATAAAAAGTTCTTCTCTGGCAGGCATTATTCTGGTCACAGATCTTCCAGGTTTGTAGCACATTGAGCACCTACATAAGGGAACTTAATTTGGTCAAGTTTACCTATTGAACACTGAGAACAGCTGGTTGCCACAAATTGATCTCATGGGTTTAATAGGAAAGGAGGTGGAACAAGAGTACTATTCAGAGTACTGTTTCCAAATGTTTCCTAGAGACAACTTGAAAACAGCTGATGACATCCACTTGTTCTATCTGTGCTTTAATTTGCATCTTTGGCTCAGTGTCATGCAGGTTGCTAGTGCTAGCCAAACATGTTTGGTTGAGTAAATGTTTTTTTTTTAAATTATTAATTGGTTTTTTCATAGAATTCAATAGTAAATAATGATGATGATGATGATGATGATGATGGAAGGGATCTTGGAGGTCATCTAGTCCAACCCCCTGCTCAGGCAGGAAACCCTATACCATTTCAGACAAATGGCTGTCCAGTCTCTTCTTAAAAACTTCCAGTGTTGGAGCATTCACTGCTTCTGGAGGCAGGTTGTTCCACTGGTTAATTGTTCTAAGTGTCAGGAAGTTTCTCCTTGTTCAACAAACATGTTGTCTGAGTTTATCATTCACTAATACAGGTTTAATCCCTAATCCTTTATTCTTTTCTCCAGCCATTGATAAAATAAGTCCTAAGTTTGATAGTATTCTGTTTCTTCTTTTTCTTTCAACCTAAGTCTGTCCATTTCCGTACAATCTAGTATTTTTTTAATTATTTCTTTCTTTGGTGGTATTGCTTCATTTTTCCAATATTGTGCGAATATGATTCTTGCCGCTTTTATCACATGTAAAATCAAGTATATACTTTGTTTATCATTCTTTTCTGGCATTATACCTAATAAAAAAAGTTCAGGTTTAAAATCTACATGTTTTTCCAACATCTTTTTTAGCCAAGTAAGTATTTTTGACCAATATCTCTTTGCTTTAACGCATGTCCATCATACATGAAAATAGATATCTGATTTGCATTTACATTTCCAACATCTATCTGACATATTTTTCAACATTTTTGCTAATCTTGCTGATGGCAAATGCCATCTATGGAACATTTTATATAGGCTTTCTTTGTAAGAGATTGATATTGTCAATTTATAATTTCTTTCCCACAGGTTTTGCCATTTCTCTAAATTTATATTATATCTAAAATTCTTTACCATGTTATCATTGTTTCTTTTATTTGTTCATTTTCCATTTTTAAATTCAATAAAAAGTTATACATTTTCTTAATTAATTTCTCATCAGAGATTAATAATGTGTGATCAAACAAGGTCTGCTCTTTATAAAATGCGTACTATTTAACATCTTTATTGTATCTGACTTGCATTTGTAAATATGCCCACCATGATAGATCAATACCCTGATTTTCCATATCTTGTTTAGATTTTAAATTCCCTTCAGAATTTAGAATACCTTTATGTGTCCATATTTTCTCGAAACTGACTAAATTTGGATGTACAAATGCTTCCATTGTTGAAAGCCATCCTGGAATTTTCAAATATATTTTACAATTTATTTTTTCCCATGTTAGTAATGCATTTCTAATATAGTGGTTTAAAAAATATTTATAAATTTTATTTTTCCCATACCATAGGAATGCATGCCAATCAGGTTGTAAATCATGTCCCTCCATTTGTCTGAAATGATATAGGGTTTTCTGCCTGAGCAGAGGGTTGGACTAGATGACCTCCAAGGTCCCTTCCAACATTAATAATAATAATAATAATAATAATAATAATAATAATAATAATAATAATAATAATAATACAACAATCTTTTGTTTTCTTTTAGTATTGTTGTAGTATCTCTTTTCACCACTAGATGTCCTTATTTACTGTATTGTCTATACCAGTGGTTCTCAACCTTCCTAATGCCGCGACCCTTTAATACAGTTCCTCATGTTGTGGTGACCCCCAACCCTAAGGGCTCTCCAAGCGCACACCGACGCCGCCCACTTACCCTCCGTGCCCGGGGCTCAGCGTGCCTTGCCTGTCCTTGCCTCACTTCCGAAAGTCCCTGGCCTGCCCGGCTCCAGCTGGCTGGGGAGGGGGGGCAGGAAGGCCCAGGCGGGGAGAGGGAGAGAGCGCCCAGGCGGGGAGAGGGAGAGAGAGCGAGAGCCAAGAGGGCGACAGCGCCGGCAGAGCTTAGTTCAACCTCCTCTGCGGAAAGGGCCACGAAGCAGCGCAGCCTTCCTTAGGAGATGCTCGACGGAAACGAATCCAGCGCTGCAACGGCCCCTAGCTCGAAGCCGTGTGGAGACGGATAGAGGAGTGATGTCTCAGTTCCTAAGACCATCGGAAATATGTGTTTTCCGATGGTCTTAGGCGACCCCTGTGAAAGGGTTGTTTGATCCCCAAAGGGGTCGCAACCCACAGGTTGAGAACTGCTGGTCAATACCCAGGTTTTAAAAAGTTCTTTTGAAGTTGCTTTCTCACAGAAATTAGATAAGAATTTTTTTTCCACGCTGTAAGAGTTAACCAAATTTTCTTTAAATTGGTCCCAATTCCATTTTTGTATATTCTTTTGCATTCCTTAATTTCGTTTCCCCATTTAAGGTTTTTCACCGTTTTTAACTGCCTTCTTCCCAAATTTTCCTAGGGTCTTTGCTTTAGAATTTTTTTCCAATCAGGGGATTTCTATTTCCAAGTTCACAGGGAAAAGGAATAAAAAGAAACAATCTCACCCAGTTCTCACACGTTGTTGACAATTAGCTCTTTGCTTCCCCCCCCCATTGTCTATGACTTGGGTTGCCTGTGCATTTACAGGCAGCCTTTCTTCTGTCTGTTTGAAGAGGTTCCTTAGTTTGTTTGGGCCGATTGCCGTCAGCTCCAAGCTCCCAAGGCTACCCTTCTTCTTTGTTGCCTCTCCAGGGCAACTTTCCAACCCCTTGGGGTCTCCAGACAGAGAGAAATCAGGCTAGGAAGCCGAGCTCCAGTTAATTTTTTTGCCCGTCTCGTCATGACACCAAACCTGAAGCCTGGTCAAATGAATGGTTTACTTTGCTTTGAATTAGGGCTTTGGAAAATGTGTGTTTTGTTTTGTATACAAAACAAAAACATTATTTTCCAGAAGTTCAACCAAGCTATTCTGGACAAGTTATTGCTTAGCTGGGTCAAAACTCAGAATATTTTGGTTTCAGGTTTCAACTAAGGTGCAAACCTCAGGGGTCTTACAAGACAAGTTGAATGGGCAAGGCTTTTTTTGCCCTTTCTTCATCTTTCTTCTTATCAGTCTCTTCCTGTTGGTCATTATACCTTTCTTCCCTTTACCTCACTAGCTATTGCTAATAGCCTTATCCTTACCACACTGTTTCCTATCCTAGAACTCCTTTGCGCAGAATATGCATGTTTGGAGTCCTTGCCTGGATGGTACAGGTTGTTGGTCCAGGGATGGACCATCCTAAAAAGCTATTCCCATGCATAGAAAATTTTGTATTTTCCTACTTTGAACCTAGTAAATCTGTTTTGCCAAGCTCTGAATAACTGCTTGTATCGTTTCTTTATCCATATAGTCCGCATAGAGCACTAGCCCTTACATCTTTACTATAATTTATGGCTTTGATCTGAACACATGATAATGTCTTTTTAAAAAGAAAAAGGAGGTAGTATCAAGCCAAGTTGGGATTTGTTGAGTCCTTCTATATATTTTGAATATTTTATCAGCTTGTTTTCAACTGAAAGCCCCACTCCCTGCCCCAAAGTTGTTTTGTATTTTTACAGCACATGAGAAACTCAAGAATGCGGCTGATGTTTAATTTGATTCCGTTAACATTGTCTTGAATTGCAATAGTATTATTTTCTGTCAAGTTGGCCAACGTGGATGTTTGTGTCCTATGAGATTTTTGAAAAATTAATGCATTCTGATTGTTGTTGTTTTTAAACTAGATGATCAGCCGCCTAAACCTAAAGCTTGGATGGATGTGAAAGTCCAGCCCCGTAATGAACCAGTAATATTGAATGGCTCAGACAGTACTGATGATAATGGAATTGTGAATTATGAATGGAGTCTTCTTTCTGGTGATTCCTCAGTGGTAATGGAGGTAAGCCTACTACTAAGATTCCCTTCCGTAGCACTTTTAAAATCTCCACTTAATCCATATGGATTATAAGAAAAAAAATTAAACTTCACATTGTTATTAAGATAGCATAGAGATTATTATTAATAGGATAGCATAGAGCAGTGGTTCTCAACCTGTGGGTCGGGACCCCATTTGGGGTTGAATGATCATTTCACGGGGGTTGCCAAACAATGCAGTCCGCCATTTTTTTCCCCTTTTCCTTAGCTGTGCTACTCCCTTTTATTCTATTGGCTTTTGAAAGCCAATAGAATAGACTCTCTTGAATAGAGTCTAATTCTATTGGCTTTCAAAAGCCAATAGGGATTGTCCAGGCTGCCCTGCTGAGCCTGCCAAAAGTCCCATTCTGCAAACGGTGCTGCACCAGTTTGGTAGTCATTGACTTACGACCGGTTGGGGGTCACGGCATTAAAAAGGTTGAGAACCACTGGCATAGAGATTATAAAATACTTGAAGATTTTTTTAATTCCTTGGAATTAGCATGGCCATTTAGCAGAGAATGTGATACACTTGACTTTTTTTTCTGATAATACATTCCATCCATCTAACAGGTAAAGCTATCTTCATTCCTCCAGATCCTTTTGGACCTTTCAGTAAGATCCGCTGAAATTCCTTGCTGGTTTCTCATATCATATACATCAGGGGTGTCAAACTGCTGGCCCGCGGGCTGGATGCATCATGCCGAAACCGCGCCCATCCCATTGTCAGCAATGGAAAAAAAGTTGCAATACGTCGCAACACTTCACATGACGTTGCGAGTTTGACACCCCTGATGTACATTTTTGTACTTAACAAATATGGCTAGCTTTTCACCATTTTAATTTTGCTCCCTTGCCTTGAACCAATTCAAGAATGTAGGTGTCCGTTGATGATCTTTTTATAGACTGACTAATTTAGCTGAAATTCTTCATAAACATTATCAGTGTCATTATCATGACCACTATGGGGTTGAACAATGGGTTATTTCTGTTTTTAGTTGGAGTCTGGTAGTTCTGAAAAGATCAACTTTTAAAAGTTGTAAAGATGATTTAATATAGCTATCAAATCTAATCTAAATACAGATTCTTATTTCTGGGAGTTCATGAATAGAACAATACAATGTATGTAACATGAAGACGTCTCACAACACTGAAACACATGAAGACTAATGCATGAATAATTTATTATAATTGTATTGGGCATTTCCATCTCCTGGCAAGTGCTCTCCATCAAAGCAGTGCTTTTGTCCCTCTCCCAGGTAAGCAAGTATATTATATAACTGGGAGAGGTACAAAGTACAAAGATGGGATGAGAATAAGATAGTTCTTAGTTTCATTTCATTCATTCATTCATTCATTCATTCATTCAAAATCAAATATCTTATTCAAGGGCTCGCCTAGGCTGTGCAAATCCAGGACATCAAATCTATATACATAAAAACATTAGAGCAATTTTTTTTAAAAAAATTACTCATTTCTAAATCTAACTATATACTTTGGAGATCTTTTATACTTAGCTGCTGCATGTTATGAACAATATGTTTAATCACGATAGGTGTGTTGAGGTTTTTTTAAAGCTGATTTAGTACATTGATTTTGAATGTTATGATTTTGTTACATTCCTTTGCGAATGATTTTTAGATTATCAGCTTAAAAAACTACAAAATAACCATTTAGTAATGCTTTAATTTATTCTTCTAACTTGAATATTGAGAATGTGCCACTACAAAGACTGCTCTTCTGTTGTTTTGTACTGTATGGTAGTAGAGCTTGTTTTATGATTAAGACAATTTAGAAGAAAGAAAAAACATTCACAGGTATTTGATAAGCTATGAAATAGCCCATTTCCTAAATGTTAGATAGAGGAAAAAATGCCATTTTATTTAACTTCTGTTGGATTGCAAATTGTTTGCTAACTGAGAGTTTGTAACATTGCGTGGCATACAGAGAAATAACATGAGATTCATGAACCATTGCACAACCTAAACGATTCTAAAGCATCTACATAATTCTGGGGTTATGCTACAAAGAATTCTGAATTTAGCAACTCCTTATATTTATACATGATGGGACTGTATAATACGATAAGCAACCTCAGAGTTGCTTAGATAAACTCTAAAGTGAGGGAAACACTTAGGTCATTTTTATTTCTGATTTTTTGCTTAGGTCATTTTTATTTCTGATTTTTTTTTTCTTGTATCTTCAGAAAGAGAATGATATTATGATGCTTTCGAATCTGAATGAGGGGATTTATATCTTCCAATTCACCGTAACAGATACTGTGGATCAGCAAAACTCCATCAACATCACTGTCACTGTACTTGATTCTGAACAGACTGTAGGTAAGTCATTTGTAGATGCAGCTTTTAGCCTGGAATCGAGACGTGTCAATTTAGCATTTATAGATTGCCAAGAAACACTCAGGAGTCATATAGGACAGGGGTCTCCAACCTGTGGGCCACAGCCTATTGGCCACTGGGTGGCATGAGTGGCTGGTTGGTATATGCGTGTATGTGTGCGTGCACAGCCCCACTCATGCAAGTGTTACCACAAGTATCACAGGTGATTGTGGCCCCACTTGCGTGAGCATTGCTGCAGGTGTTAGTGGCCCAATTAGCACAAGCATTGCCGTGAGCATCGTTGCAGGTGCGCGTGGACCCACTCACATGAGCATCGCCACAAGTATCATTGCAGTCATTCACGGCCCCACTTGCACAAGCAATGGGTATTCGTGCGCACATATGCGTTTATCCCTCCCACAAAGCCATCCCTTCTTTCCTTCCTCACTTTGCTCTGGGCTGCCAACCCCACAAGGTTGGGGAACTCTGATAGAGTGCAAGTATGGAGACGATAAAAGTGAGCTTTTATGAAGCATAGTAAACTTTTCCTTTTTTAAAAAAAAGTTAATACTCTTGTTAGCTTTTCAATGTTTTAGTAACACAAGAAAAATCTACAGGTGGCCCCAAAGCTATTCACAGTTTTAATAATGTTATTGCTGGTTTCTGGTCCCAACATCATTTTACTAAAAATCGGTGCCATAGATTACCACCATTTTGAAGAAGAAAATATGTAGACTGTACATTAATCCCTAAAATATGCTTAATGCCATTTTTAAAAAGCCTAAAACAGTGGTGGCGAACCTATGGCACGGGTGCCAGAGGTGACACTCAGAGCCCTCTCTGTGGGCATGCGCGCCATGCCCTGGAGATGGCAACTGTCCCTCTTCAACCAACCTCCCGCTAACTCACCGAGATCCCACGTGGCCGGATACATCCCAGCATGGCTGGTTTCCTTCCCTCCCATCCCGTCCCTCCTGGTCTTGCATGCTTTTCCTGGGCACGACCCACTGCATCACCTCCTTAACTGTCAGCCAGCCATCCAGCTCAGAGGCGGCTTCTTTTAACTGCTGGTTGCAGGCTGTGGAGCCCCAGAGTGCGCTGGTCGTGGGGCCAGCAGGCTGTAGCTGCTGACGGACACTGTCGGCCCCCATGTGCTCGCTGGCCTCTGTGTGTGGGGTCCGATGGTGTCAGGGAACACCCGCCCTGGCCCTTGCCTTGCCCCATGGCAATGGCAACCCCACCCTGCCTTGCCTCACCCCGCAGGACGAGCCTCCTGCCTACCGCCTCACCTGCCAGAGACCCCCTGGATCTCCCCCAACCCTGCCCACCCCCCACAGGCTTCCCTCCCCATGAGCAACATTAACGTGACCATGCCTACCTTGGCCACACACACACAATCTGCTATGACCACCACAGCCACGCACACCCAGTCAGCCACGCCCACCTGGCACCCGGCGATAAATAAGTGGGTTTTGGGTTGTAGTTTGGGCACTCGGTCTCTAAAAGGTTCGCCATCACTGGCCTAAAACATTCTGTTTTCCCTAAAATATGGGATTTGCAAAAGTTGGTAGATGTGAACAATGTGCAGGCAGCACTCTACACAGTAACTTATTAATGACTGCCAAAGACATAAGTGCTTGGAGCATCTGAACTTCTCTTTCAGGAAACTATTCAGTTATGCTGATAGTGGCTCTGATGTATGTAATTCTTTCCTGCTTTGTTCTCTCTCCTTTCCTGACTCCAGCGTAGCCACATACGGAATAGAGTTAGAGAGGCAGATAAGCAAATAAATAGACAGATATGCTCTTGAAATAACGCAGATTGGATTGGTATCTTAGTGCAGGAGCCTTTATACACGAAGAAAAATGCAATTATTCCTTAGAATTATTAAAGTTCCTCCCACCATCATTTTAAAAACAACAACAGCAGGGGGTTGGACTAGCTGACCTCCAAGGTCCGTTCCAACTTTACTATTATTATTATTAAAATGTTCTTCCTTGTTTTTTGCATGGAACCCATTACTTCTTTATTTATTTTATATTTGTAAGAAGAATATGAATGTGTGGGTGTGTGGGTGGGTAGGTGTGTTGTATACTATAGACTTTTTAACATTCTGCTGTAAGATAACCTGAAGAGATCTCTGGGTGCGCTGACATCTTGTATTTGCTATTAAAATATATTTAGAGATTCTATTGGAAGAATAGTCCTTGACAACTACTTGCTCCCATCTTTCTTTCAACTGGCAACACTGTAAAATCTGGGAAAATAGACTAGATATAATTTATGCCTTCTCTTACCCTTACTGTGAGAATTCACCTTCCTTGTTCTTCCTAGATCATTGCTTGGCTCCTTATAAAGTGGGACGGTGCCGAGGTTCCTTCCATCGTTGGTACTACAATCCTGAAATGGAGCAGTGTCAACAGTTCATTTTTGGTGGCTGCAATCCCAACAAGAACAATTATGTCAGAAAAGAGGAATGTAATCTTGCCTGCAAGAAAGTGGAAGGTTTGTTTGTTAGAACAGGGCTTTTCAACCAGTGGTACGGGTACACCTGTGGTACATTTGCACCTGGCAGGTGGTACACGACCATCCTAGAAAAGTGGTAGCGGGGGAGGGGAATGAATTGAACTGGTGGCAGCACCGCACAAGCCTGAGCGAGAGATGGCTGGAGCTGCAGGGCTGTCAGGGCTCAGCGGAAACGCCAGGATCAGTGCTGCTTTCCAGCTGATCGGCGCTTCTTTGGGGCTGTCAGGGCTCAGTGGAAGCGCCAGGATCAGTGCCAGGCTCCAACTGGAGCTCGGCGCGGATCCTGGTGCTTCTGCTGAGCCCAGAAGAAGCGCCAATCAGCTGGAATGTTGTAGCATCTCCAGGGTCTTGTGATTTACATTCAGATGCTTGGCAATTGATTCATATTTATGACGGTCACAGTGTCCCAGGGTCATGTGAAGTGACCAAAACCTGCTGCAACCCACCCAGCAGACAGGGGAAATAAAAACCAAACACCCCCCACCCTACCCCCACTGTCAGTCTCAACAGAAATGCTCACAACAATGAAAACCTCGGACAGGAAGAAGAGCGCTGCCGGGTAGGCAGGCAGGTGTCTTGCTTGGCTGTGGCTTGGGGGGCACTTTTTTCAGTGCCATTGTAACTTCAAACAGTCACTAAGCAAACTGTTGTAAGTCAAGGACTACCTGTACTTCATCACTTTTTTCCTTTTTTTTTTTTTTTTTGTCATCAAGTTTTTGACACCTTGCTAGGCGACTGGTGGTACTCGGATGTTGCCATATCCTAAAAGTGGTACAATGGATGAAAAGGTTGAAAAGCCCTGTGTTAGAAGATATTGTTTCTCTATTTTAGAGATTTAAGTGGGGAAACTTAATTAATTCAGAATTATTTTGAAACTACTGATTCTTATAACTTTCAGTCAAATTAAGCTGATTTGGCTGGTTTCATTCTAATGTTTTAATCATGATTTATTGAGTAAACCACAGTGCCCCAAATCACTCATAACAACAACAAAAACATGCTTTCCAATACATAGTTTGTTTGTGAACTCAGTTTGTATACATCTGAGTCAGAGAAACAGAAAAAGAGAGGCTTTTTATGGCTTGTGGGGGCTAAAACTCACATAAATTCCCAATTAGCCAGGTTGGGAAACAACTATTAACATCATTCAACATCTGGAGGGCATTATCAGGTTGAAGAAGGCTGAGCCAGGCTATGAAATCTGGAATACTTCGTCTTTATGCCAGTAGAGGGAAGCATATGATTGGCATTTGTCTGAATGACAAATATTGCCTCTATTGTGTTTCTATGTGTTGCATAAATAATTTTAAGCGGCTTCTATACATGTTAAGTGCATACCAGAAAAGTATATAAGGGACACGATTTGTAGTTTCTGGGCTGGCAATTCTCCAATCCCTTATTATTATTATTATTTTAAAAAAAACTGAATTGGTAAAGTGGTTGGATTGAATGTTTCAGTGAGAGCTATTTGAAAAACTGATTCTTGAAAGGACAGTACTTTACCCCGATTTCCTTTTTTTCAGGTGCTGTTGAAAAACGTCAAGAACCAAGTAAGTTCTTCTGTAGTTTTCCATGATAGCATCCATCCTTAGTGACATGAGGCTTAGTGGTACATCTTTGGTTGTTGGTTTCTTACTCTATGCTTTTGTAGCATTGCAGTGAAGCACTTCCTAGTACTTTTCTACAAGTACTACTCGACTTACATCCACAATTGAGCCCAAAATTTCTGTGGCTAAGTGAGACAGTTAAGTGAGTTTTGCCCTATCTTATGAACTTTCTCACCACAGTTGTTAAGTGAATCACTGCAGTCGATAAGTTAGTAACAGAATTGTTAAGTGAATCTGGCTTCCTCTTAACTTTGTTTGTTAGACTCACAAAAGATTCAGTATGATCCTGGAGCACTGCAACCATCATAAATATGAGAGTTGCCAAGCAACAGTCGCAAGTGTGAAAAACATGAGTCACTTTTTTCAGTGCTGTTGTAATGGTCACTAAATGAACTGTTGGAAATTGAGGACTGCCTATATTCTATTTCTGCTATGCCCAAGGAAGGAAAACATCTTTTTATCTGAATGTCACAAAGATAAACCATCTTTGCTGAGAGCCCTTGAGAACTAATCTATGTTTCTCATACAGCGTGCAATGGAGATTGCCTGCCCTTCTATTTCAAATGTGAAGATGGCTGCTGCATTGACAGAGTTCTAGAATGTGACGAAACTCCAGATTGTCGAGATGGGTCAGATGAGAAATTTTGTGATTCGTGTAAGTTGGTCATCCTTGAACTGTCTTAGATTAATAAAAAAAGAGATGGTATTGAAGGCCACTGAGTCCAACTGTGTTCACTACAACAAATTAAATTTAAGCCTACCCCAAACATACGACTTACATTTTTCTGTTGAATTTTTGATGGGCATCTAAAGGCTATTGTGAGAATGCAGTTGGGCTGTTGTTGGATAGGCCTTTGGTCTGATCTGGCCTCTTGATTGTCCTGTGAGAAGATAATAGAGAAAGCTCTTGGGAAATTCAAAAAGGAAATTTTAGTACATAGTAAATTTCTATAGCCTGCATGTATGTGTGTGTATGTATGTATGTGTGTGTGTATGTGTATATGTACACACACAAACACAAACATTTGAAATGTTTTAAGTTGAAGAGAAGCTGTAAGTAAGGCTCAGGTTTGAGATTAAAATAGGATTGTTTTTAGCTCAAAGCAAATCTGATAAGGTTGGAGAGCTTCCTAAGAGGTCAGAATAGCTTATATTGAATTTAAACAGCTGTTTTTAATGTGTATATAATTGCACCCCAGTGTCATGCATAGCTTTCTGTTCTAAACAAAACTTAATCTGTTTATTATGCAAAACAAAAGAGCAAATTAATGATCTGTAAAATAAAAGAGAATATTTACATTGGCATCATTTATTTTTATTACAAAACTTCTCTTTTCTTACATAGTCCTTGGATTGATTGGCCTCAAATATTGTTTAATATTGTTTTAAATTTTAGTGTTAACTATGCCTAGTTAACACTAAATTAAAACAGATTAGTAAATGAGGTTTACTAAGAAACAGAGGCAGAGTGGAATTAAAAAAATGAGAAGACAAAAATGTTTTTAAAATATGTCACTTAGTTTATGACATACACCATAAGAATTATTTCCATTTTCAAATAAAAAGCCTGTCTGTAAGCATTCTGCATTCTGCTCTTTGTCTCTTTCAGATATTCAAGGATTCAATAAGTTACAGAAAATCAATATTACTGACAGAAGTAAGTATATTATAAAATGCATGAAGGATTACACTTGAAACAAATTTTAACACATTTAAAAAAATCTACGCTTGCTTCTTCCAAATATAATTGAAGTAGATGTCTGCAATCAGGTAGAATTTGAATGGATTCTGTTAAAGAATTAACTACTCTGAGTATAATCTTGAGTATAATCTTGAATAACTGATTATTGGGAAATGGTCACATCAACAGATATCCTCAGTTGTCTATTTCCAACAGTCAAATGTTTCTTTCTATAAACACAGATCTGCTTTAAGTAGCACAATTTGATAGTCAAAATGATTAAAGACAAAAAAAATGTGGAACTGTAAAGTCAAATATAGTATAAACATGGGCATGTAGTAAATTTGCTTGTGGCAGTCTTGTGTAAGCTGCAGTAAGTAGAACTTGTTATAAAAGCATAATAACAATCCATAGTTACCGTTAAGCTTATATTCATTTTAGTTTAGCTTATACTCTAGGACAGGTGTCAAACTGCCAGCCCGTAGTCCGGACGCGTCACAAGGAAACTGCACACACCCCATTGCCGGCAATGGGGAAAAAGCTCCGATACATCACGTGACATCATGTAACATTGAGAGTTTGACATGTCTGCTCTGGAAAGAGTACAGAGAAGAGAAACAAAGATGATTAGGGGACTGGAGGCTAAAACATATAAGGAACGGTTGCTGGAATTGGGTATGTCTAGTTTAACGAAAAGGATGGGGGACATAATAGCAGTTTTCCATATCTCAGGAGCTGCCACAAAGAAGAGGGAGTCAGGCTATTTTCCAAAGCGCCTGAAGGCAAGACAAGAAGCAATGGATGGAAACTAATCAAGGAGAGAAGCAACCTAGAACTAAGGAAAACTTCCTGACAGAACAATTAACCAGTGGAACAACCTGTCTCCAGAAGCAGTGAATGCTCCAACACTGGAAGTTTTTAAGAAGAGACTGGACAGCCATCTGTCCGAAATGGTATAGGGTTTCCTGCCTGAGCAGGGGGTTGGACTAGATGACCTCAAAGGTCCCTTCCAACTTTATTATTGTTATTGTTGTTGGCTCTGTTAGTTGTAATCAGGATGTGTCCTGGCCAAGACTTCAGAAAGTCTGTGTGAAACCTCAAGTGTGAATTCTGGTGTTAGAGAGGTCATGAAGAAATGTCCATCTAGCACCTGGAAATGACTTGGTAGCCCTCAGACATTCCCTAGCTTCTTTTCTAGTTCATAAGCCCCAAAGGCCGTCTGGGGCTCACCATACTTGCCAGAGGGGAGTGCAGTGTTTGTCACATAAACACAGTGAATGAAAGCATGAAACCATGTCACTTTGTAATAGCGTTAATCATTATGTAAAGGTTTGCCTCAACTAGATCTCCCAAGAAAGTAGAACACTTGAAACGGGCATTGTTTCAAAAGGAACTTTTATTGAGAGTTAGTGATAGCAATAGAGCAAAGCAAAAATTTGTATGCGAAAAATTTGTATGCGAAAGGTTACATCATAATGCCCATTCAGGACTCCTCCCCCCAGTGTCCACTGTCCGATTGAAATCCAGCCAATCCACAGGTGCCAGGCTGTTTTGAGAGCCTGGTGATTTAGCGCCCATCTCAAGGTCTCTCTCGCTTTTGTTTCCCAATGGTCCAGGCTTCGTTGTCTGGAGATAAAGCAGATGTTTTCAGGCCACATTCCTTTCACATGAAGGGAGGACGTTTCAGAGAGGACAGAGCAGAGCCAGGCAAATACATTTCCCAGGCAAGCAGCCCCACTCCCATCAGAATGGCAGACCTTGGAAAGGAATACACAGGCAAAACAATAATAAAGCAATAATATGCAGACAAATACATTGGAGGGGTTTGACACATTGTTATTATAATTTTTAAAATATTGGGTAAGTTGTATAAAAAGATGGAATGTTCCCTGAATGTTTGCTATTGGCCTTTATCCTGTAATGTTAGGGTTAGCTAACAGTTGCAAAAGAAAAATAACCATTATAACAATGGTGCAAGGTAAAGTATTTCTCTAAACTGTAAATTTTAGAGCAGTGATGGCGAACCTTTTAGTGCCCGAGTGCCCAAACTGCAACCTAAAACCCACTTATTTATCGCTGGGTGGGTGTGGGTGTGGTGGTCATGGCAGATTGGGTGGGTGTGACCAAGGTGGGCGTGATCACCTCGATGTTGCTCTTGGGGAGGAATACCTGTGGGGGCCGGGCAGGGTTGGAGGAGATCAAGAGATCTCTGGCAGGTGGGGCGGTGGGCAGGAGGCTCGTCCTGCAGGGTGAGGCAAGGCAAGGTGAGGCAAGGCAGGGCACAGGTGCCATTGTCACAGGGCAAGGCAAGTCAGGATCCGGGGCGGCTGCTGCCTGACACCATCGGCCCCTGCACACAGAGGCCGGCGAGCGCATGGGTGCTGGGATGCATCCGGCCATGTGGGACCCTGACGAGTTAGCGGGAGGCTGATTGAAGAGGGACGGTTGCCATCTCCAGGGCATGGCGTGCGTGCCCACAGAGAGGGTTCTGAGTGCCACCTCTGGCATGCGTGCCATAGGTTCGCCACCACTGGCCTACCTGTAATACATTTTAAGTTTTAAAAAAAAGCTAGCTGTGCTACATAGGCAGTAGACCAATTCTCTGAGTGCTAATGGCTTTATCTAATATTTAATCATGATAGGTCAGTATAATACAATTAATTAATAGCTAACAATATTCCTTGTTCCTTTCTGGTAGCTTATTGTGTGGATGTGCCAGATACTGGACCGTGTGAAGGAAGTCTATCTCGCTGGTACTACAACCCTTTGACTGAGAAGTGTGGTCGCTTCACTTATGGAGGCTGTGAAGGCAACAAAAATAATTTTGAGCAGGAAGAAACATGTATGAAATTATGTGGAGGTGTCACAAGTAAGAAGAAAATCTTAAAAGATTTTTTTTTTAAATCATTATAGTGGGACCTCTACAGCACTCAGTAGTATTGTTGCTAGAGGCTGGTGCTTTATTTTGCAGCATGCTAGTTTTTATTTAATTACATTAATAAAAAAAAATTAGTCAAGTGGGCCAGAAGCCTAGTAAGACATCAGGAGAAATGATGTCTCCATTTTGACTTTCTGTAAAGCCCTCAAGACCTGGTGATCCTGCCAGGCCTGGGGCTTTCAGGGGACGAGAGATCTGTCCTGTTGGCTCAACTGTTGAGGATGCCATTTTTATCCACCCAGGATTATTATTTTTGTTTTTATGATATTTATTACTGTGATCATTTAGAATTTATCAATTTTATATTGGCTGTTTTTAATTTATTGTTGTCTGCTTTGCAGAATAACCTTGGGAGGAAATAAGTGGCTATATAAATTTGATTATTATGAGAACCAGTTTGGTGTAGTGGTGAAGGGAAGCTGGAGACTGTGAGTTGAAGTCCCGCCTTAGCCATGAAAGCCAGCTGGGTGACCTTGGCCAGTCTCACACACACACACACACACACACACACACACACACACACACACAGCCCAGCTCACCTAACAGGGTGGTGGTTGTGGGGAAAATAGGAGGAGGAAGTGTGTTGGATGTGTTCGCCACCTTGAGTTACCTGTAAGAATAATAAAGGCGGGATACAAATAAATTAATTAAATAACTAATAAATAATCATCTCTGGGCATAATGGCATCCTTGGCTCCCGTCCTGCCCTCCTGGGGATGGTTACTTAATAGTAACTACTAGTAACTTAATATTATCAGTACATTGTTGTTTCCATTATTCTGAACATTGTTACATAATCCTGTATTTTCTTTTAATATAGAGGAAGATATGATTGGGGAGAGATGGAGAGGATTCGAATATCAACAAGCCAGTTTAAGTATGTAATGACATTCAAAATAACTCTTGAATCCCTTTTCTTCTGCTTGCTACAATCTTTATTCTTAATAGCAACTTGCATTACATTTTTGGGTGGTGGAAAGAAGTATGACGTACTTCTAAATAAAATGATTTATTTTACTGATAACAAAGTATATACCACAAAAGAACAAAAACCATAGAAAATGGGAAAATTAGATGTTACAAAACTTGCACTTTTGCTCCCATAAAAAATACTGGCTTAAGAATTCTAATAATTTTCCCTGCCACCAGAGCATTTTTTTGTTTTGTTTTTGTGGTATAATTGGTATAATTTTGATACTAAAGGGCAGCAACGTTTAGAACCTGAATTAAGACTAGCATTTCCACTCCCAGTTTGTTCGTCAAAATCACGTCAGCAGGTATGCATATCTGAGAAAGTTACATTATAATTATAGTTTTCTTAAGGTGACCTAGAGCTGGATTTAGGCTGATCCTGTACTAGCATCTTTTAAGGAAGAGTCCTAGAAACATAGGTGTTTCCTTTGTTTCTGAATGGATTGGGAGCCTTCGTAAAGCAAAAATGTGTCTTGAAATTTTTGCATAACAAAGCATTCCGACAATTTCAGTATAATCATGATTTCTCTCTCCATCTCCCACTCCTTCTCCACCTCTCATAGGTGCTTTTGAAGTGACCATTGCTGTGCTCCTCGGTGTCTGCATCATGATAGTGTCGGTAGTCCTTGGTTACTTCTTCCTAAAGAAGCGAAAAACTTATCGAAGACGTCGTCAGCCCCCTACTGTGGCTAATTCCACTCTTTCTTCTGTCTTATCGACGGCTGAAGACACAGAACATCTGGTATACAACAGCACCACAAAGCCCATCTGATTCTGTAAAATTATCCTCCATTTCTGGGAAGGACAGTCTTATCAACTGCTTGTCATGCTTGTGTATGTGGGGGAGAGGATCTACTGAAGGATTTTTCCTTCCTTTTTCCATGTTTCCTTAGACTATCCATTAGCTGCTTACAAACTCTACCTGTCCTGATCCTGTGATAGTTTCTAAGGGCAAGGAGTGATCAGAAGATTAGCCTCCTCTGACAGTACATTGACTTTTTTTGAGTTCATATTTCCCTGAGTTCTATAATGAAGGTTATTTTAAGTGTAAGGACTTGCTATATCTATTGAAGGAGCCATAGTGAATGGGATTCTTCTTCCCACAAACCCATTGAACCCTACATTTCTTTGTCTTTGTGTGTGTGTGTGTGTGAGAGAGAGAGAGAGAGAGAGAGAGAGAGAAAGAGAGAGAAAGAGAGAGAGATAGACAGACAGAGAGAAACACATAGAACATTCCTTACTTCTTCCTATTTCTTTCTGTTTAAAACCTAATGCTGCCTTAAAGCCACTCTCCCTGTGTTTTAACTGGTACATAAAGTGATACAGTTTTTAAACTTGCATTTTGATGAAATATTTTGATGGACTAATTAAGTAAAAGTGGTGTCCTTTTCGCAAATCTGTTAATGTCTAGGCTGGGGCCTGAGCTCATCTCATCTATGCCAAATACCTAGATTAATGCTAAATGGAAAACAGGCAAATCGTGGTTTGATCTGAATGCATGTAAGAGGAAATAGAAATTAGGTCATGACTGAAAAATCTGGCTCTGCCTTTCTCTTCTGGATTTCCCCTCTGTTCCTATCTTCTAGTTATCATTTCTAGTTTAATGTTACAATACTGTTTTGAGTTCTTCATATCTATTTATTTTTAGAATCAAATTGTGACAGAAAAAGAGGATATTCCTCATTTTATAATTCGTCTTCAACTATACAATCTCTTTAAGTAGTTAAATAATGTAATTACATAGGGACATTTTCGAAATTAGCTTTTCTTCAGAGCTAATTTTCACAAGATCCTTGGAAAAAAGGAGAGTCATGAAAGTTGGCAGACTCTGCTTCTTGCACAGCCCTACTTAAATATAGAGAAAGCAGGTGTTGCCCACACTTTATAAAGATAGAATATAGGTTTGTCCCAATTTTCCACAAATAGATTATATGAAATATATAGGTTGATGCCTGTGATGTTTTCATTGACCTTCCTGTTTGTTGATGTAAGCTATTTTTTATCCCTTTCCTATTCCTACTATGACCTACACCCCAGTTTGAAAATTGATGTCTTACATTTTATGGCATCTGATAATTTACAGTTATGGCTGACTTCTGAGTTCATTTTATGGATAGAGATGCCTGAAATAAATTCTCCATCTCTCTTCAAAAACTTCCTCAAAAAATAGTTAATCAGGCTTTACCTCAATTTCTGCTCATTGGAGGATGCATGTCTCTAAGAAAACTCCCCTGAGTTGTACGTGTTTGCTTATGTGTGGAAGGAAGGCTGTTTCAATAAGGGCTTGTGCTTTGGGGTCATTAGGTGGATCACTCCCATCATTCTGGCAAGTTTACATGTGACTTCGAACATTTCTGAGGGCACTGAATTTTCCCAGGAGCTAAAGGGGAGGAAGTATTTCACAGTGGTGCAATATATGATAGAATGACCTGTAATTGGCTTGTATTATAGTGGATTGCCCAGCTCTTGCCTGACCTTGGGGAATCCAATAGCAAAGCTGAATATTAATTTTAAATCCAAATCTTGCTTTTGAATTTGAATCATCTTCCTCTCTGTCTATATAGCACAGAAGGTTAGCCTGTGAAGCCAGCGAGTATACTCCTATCCATTCTGTATGAAGTTGTACATAACTTTTGGATATACTCAGTGATATGAATGAGGAGATAATTATTTTGTTTATTCTTTTTTTTGGTAGATATTATGAGATTTTGTTTTATTGTTGTACTGTATATAAGGATTCTTTGCTTGGATGTAAATCTCTGCTGGCTGAGCTGAAGAGTCATCAGCAAAATGAACAGGAGAAATGATTATTAGGGAATTATCTGATGAGAAGGCAGCTGTTTATTGCTCCAAGGGCCAAACCACCTCAAGTACGGGACTGGCTGAGCATCTGTGAGAAATTGCAAATTGGGGTGGGGAAGGAAATGACAGACCTGGTCATTGTGCCTTACAGGGAGGAGACAAGAGATTACTCATTGTGCTTTGCAGTTGGCCTCATTATTCCATGTTGATACAGTTGTCAGCTCTGCCTTTTCTGTACCTCTTCATTGCTTTCTGAGCCCTTAAATTCTCAATTTCCTCTCTGACAGTGAAATTTTTAATAAAATATTTTCTTTACAACTTGCTTGCCTGATCAATTTTTTTCCCCAGGATATTCCTTGCCAGCTTGGAAAAGGCTTGCTGATATCCCTGTGTTCAGAGAAAGGAAGATGCCCCAGATTTTTCATAATTCAAGAAACAAGCCTTTAGTAACTCTATGGTACAATGGCATATCAACATCAATAGGTTGAAAATTAGGCTTGAGAAACTGTGGGTTGGAGAGCATTTCCTGTACATTGGGACAAAATACTGAAGAAGGGAAGGGAACATGTGATTTCAGCTGGTTGGACTAGTTTGGAATTAGGAGCATAAGAAGCAGAAAGCATTCACCATTAATGAAATGGCTGTCTATAGATAATTATAATGCAAATTATATTAATCAGTGACCAGTGGGTAAAAAACTGATTCATTTTACTTCCCTCATAAACATCCTTTAGTATTTTTCCGCTATCATTCTTTTTGTGGAATTCACCATTGCTTGGGGGCCTTGATGTTGTGTTATAAATATGTAAGTCACAGTGCAATCTTATCTGGGTCTACAGAGAAGTAAGTACCATTTAATATAGCTTATTGTGATAATAAGAACCTGGCTGATTAGAACAAAAGTTGTATTTAGTCTATTCTTCTATTGTTGCAATGGCCAGTCAGATATCTTTGAAAAACTACCAAAAAAAGACTGCAGAACCATAGTTTACTCAACTAGTATAAAGTTGAATTTGAATAGGATTGCAGATTCTGCCTAATACAAACTTGTAGGGTTCTGAAACAATGGGAACTGACACAAAACCATGGAGAAATAAGAGGAAAATATTAGTATGCTTGAGGGACTCCAGCCCCCCCCTCCCCCGCTCAGGTCCACAGAAGTTGAAACCAGAGCATTCAAAAAAGCAAATTTAATCAGAATTCTTTATTGGTCAAGTGTGGTTGGACACACAAGGAATTTGTCTCCAGTGCATAAGCTCTCAGACAGTGTACATACAAGTAATAGTGATAAATCATGATCATAAACAACATAAAAATACATTCCATCATAAATCATAAAATACAACACTTCATCATAAATCATAAGATGCAACACTTAGTGATAGTCAGAATACTAGCTAAACAAACAACATAAATCATACTAGGCTACTAAACAATATAAATTGTAAGATACAAACAACAAAGTTACAGTCATAAGAAGATAAGGATACGTAATAGGAAAGATGAGAATAATAGTAATACAGCTTGACAATTTGACAGTGTTGTAGGAATTAGTTGTTAGGCAGAGTGACAGTGGGGGAAAAAATTGTCCTTGTGTCTAGTCATTCTGGTGTGCAATGCCTTATAGCGTCACCTTGAGGGAAGAAGTTGAAATAGTTTATGTCCAGGATGTGAGGGGTCTGTAGATATTTTCACAGCTTTCTTTCTTGCTCATGCAGTATACAGGTCCTCAATGGAAGGCTGGTAGCAATTGTTTTTTCTGCAGTTCTATCTATCCGTTGAAGTCTGTGTCTGTCTTGTTTGGTTGCAGTGCCAAACCAGACAGTTCTAGAGGTGCAGATGACGGAGTCAATCATTCCTTTGTAGAATTGTATCTTTTAGAAGTTGTAGCTTTTCAGAGTAGCTTCTTTTTGCTGCTGTAATCTCCCTTGTTAATATATTTCTGGCCTAATTTACAGCATTCTATCTTTAATGGGACAATAAACACAAAGTCCTCCAAACACTCCACTGAGGACCAAATAAGTCAGCAGGAGTGAAATGTTGAATACACTTGAAAAAAAGCAAGGGTGTGGACAGTGAGAGGGAACTTTAGTAGTAGAGAAACGTTGAATTTTTTTGTTTCAGTGAAATGGTGAAATCCTGAACAAGAGCACTCCTCTGAGGAAGAAAAAGTATACTGCAATAATTTATATTGCTTTGTTTCAGGACTGTGTGAATTGGAAACAGTACAGAAATCAAGGCTAAAAAAGTGCTGTTTGACCCAATGACTAGTCCCAGGTTGTCAAGAGCTGAGTTGCCCTAAACAGGTCAAATTCTCCAACTGTTACTAAGGATGAGGCAATGTTACTGTCATTCTGTACAAAGAAGTAGAGGTTCAAATGTTCAAACAGGCCATAGAGTGTCACTAGCGGGCTGTGGTTCCTTAAGTTAAAAGTTACTAAAGAGAATTGGAGCACCTCAAAGGCTAAACCAAATCCTTGTGGTACAAACGGTTGTGGATTGAATTCATTTTCATCGACCCCATCACTTTTTAACATTTCTTTAATAGATTTATATAGTTACCCATCTCAAATATCTGATTCTGGGTGGCTTATACATAAAACTCATAGTAGCCAAGGCAGTTCATGCATTTGCATGTCATACTACAATATTCCTTGACCCTTTGCAAAATGAGATTAATTCAGTTTTCCTAGTGAAAAATGTTCTATTATTCTGTTATGTTGCCTGCTCAGACCTTGTTTCTCTTAAAAATGGACGAATAAGAAGATACGTTGTGCCCTGCTGGATCAGAGTCCTGCCTATTTAGTCTAGCAGTCTGTTCTCACAACTGCACAAAGAAACCCCTTAATCTCTCATAGATGACCTTCAGAATTGGCCCTACTAACATTAAGGCCTATAGTCATTAATCCCCATGACATCTGTGAATTGGTAGCAATTTGTCTAATTCACTTAATTGTCTGCTTATCCCCTTACTGTCTTCATATGTTGAACAGTTTGCTTTTAAAAGGATGAAAGTGGTCCTTCCGAATTATTCCATAAATGTATTTTATTTTCAAAAGTGCTAATAAAGTTGCAAAACCTATGTGGAAAGTGGACGTTTGATGCAAACACAGTTTATTTGTAATTTATGGATTGAAAAGGGATTAGACACACTCTCTCCATAGATACCAATCATTTACTGATCTGCCTTCTTTGTCAATGGGCCACGCTAAATGAATATTATGGACATTGGAGTCCAAAGTAGTTGGACAGCACTAGCTTGGGAAAATCTGCTTTGCATAAGTCCAGCCATTATTAACTGTAATGTGAGTTAGTGTGCTATGCAAACCTAACCAATTGTGGCTTTGGGGCTAAAACAAAACATTGTTTTATGTTAAGTGAAAAAGCCAATAACAGGAGAAAATCATAGAAGATGTTTTTATTGTTACAGCTGTTTTAGTTCATGGTGAAATGTTCTGTTTTATGGTTTTTATGTTTTTAATGTGTATTTGGATTTTGTGAGCCATCCAAAGTCTGCTGGAGTGGACAATCACAACAAATTTAATAAAACAAATATTGTTGTTTAGATTTTGAATATGCAATATTTTTCAGTTCTTGCATACAACTCATGAATTTCATCCTACCAGATTTAAATAATGCCTACTAATTTCCATTTGTAATTTCTAAGCCACCCAGAGTCACCGTGTAGAGGAGATGGGCAGCATAGAAATTTAATAAATAAAATAAATATATAAAAATAATAATTTGCCTTCCTGCAATGACATTTCTAATTCTTCCTATTAGTTCCCCATACTCTGTGCATTTGGTCATACAATCTTCTTCTATCTTGTGTTTAGATGTTTGTTATTAGGTGCCTCCATAACCTGCGTATCAGTCCCAGTCCTGTTCCTAGTGCATGGTGTCTCACTCTTGTGGGAGGATCTCTTCTCCCTTCATTACAGGGGTCAGTTTAAAAACCCTCTAGATCAACTTTGCAAGGTGATAAATTCTTCTCAGCTTTTCTGAGGGACAGAAGACCTCTTACTAGGAGACCCTTACATCCCAAGGTTGAAGTATAAAAATCATTTAGTTATATAGCCAGTTGTTTGCTTCCAGTATTCTTCTATATCTCCCTGGGCTGCACGCTTAACAAAAACTGCAAAAATACAACCGGAAGTGGCATCACAACTCTGTCTGGCTGTATCCTTTCTTTTCTTCCAAATGGATGAGGAGAAGAGAGAAATGTCATGGCCTTAGACTCTTGGGAACTTTTCCATCACATTCTGAATGTAATCCCCTAAAAGGCAACAAATTTCTCAGAACAAAACTGACAGAAGTTGACACAGCTACTTTGCTCTTTCTTTTTTTTTCTAAAAAAAATAGTTTTATTGAAAAGATTTTTAATAAGATAGAAACAATACCAAGATTAGAAAAGAAAATAAGAATAGCAAACAAGAGAACATAGAAAAAAGGAGAAAAGGGGGCAGGGAGATTATAAGGAAGTGACTTCCAATTTTTTTGACAGTGGTTGTAAATGAATTTCTATTTTACACCCTCTAAAAGTGCACCATAATTTTCTTGTTTCCATAAACTACCATTTCTAATCTTCAGATCCATACAGTAAATCACTAGTTCATTTTCCTGTTTTCAGCAAGAAGTCGATAAGGGATTTCCAGTCACTGATAAATTGTTGGTCTTTCTCTAATCAAACAAGTTAATTTTGCTATCTCTGCTAGATCTGGCACTATTTCTCCATTGTGGGTATTTCAAAATCTTTCCATTTCTGCATTTATAATAGTCTTGCAGTATTCGTATATAAAGATCATCTTCCGTGGCTCTTTTCTAATTGACTGTCCATCAATACCAGCAAGAAAAGTTCTGGTTTCAGTGAAATGTTGATTTTAAAAATTCTTTGCATCTGACTTTTTTTACAAGCCCACTAGGCATGATAAAATAATACTTTGTCCATAATTCCAACATAAATTGGAAGTAATGTTATTACTAAGGCTGAACGCAAAAGAATTGAGGCCTTTGAACTATGGTGCTGGAGAAGACTCCTGCGAGTCCCTTGGACTGCAGGGTGATCAAACCGGTCAGTCCTAGAGGAGATCAACCCTGACTGCTCTTTAGAAGGCCAGATCCTGAAGTTGAAACTCAAATACTTTGGCCACCTAATAAGAAGGAAGGACTCACTGGAGAAGAGCCTCATGCTGGGAAAGATTGAAGGTAATAGAAGAAGGGGACGACAGAGAATGAGGTGGCTGGATGGAGTCACTGAAGCAGTAGGCGTGAGCTTAAATGGATTCCAGAAGATGATAGAGGACAGGAAGGCCTGGAGGAACGTTGTCCATGGGGTTGCGATGGGTTGGACACGACTTCGCAACTAACAACAACAACGTTATACATTTGATCTTCAGGGCAGAAAGGTATAACTAATCCTTTTTGCAAAATGTTTTCCTTCCAGAGATTCAGTTTTACGGGAAACATATTAATCCTAAATGTCAGAATGCGAGTCTTTTCCTAATAAAATATACTATAAAATAAATTTATTAAACCTCTATGTGCTTAATGTATTATAATTCTTCAAACACAGAATGAAGAATTAACTAGAGATAAAAATATATCCCAGGTGATGCCATACCAACAAAAACTCACTTTCTGAATGTTTTGGTGGATTAAAAATATTTTAAATGAAGCCCACAACTGCCAAATGTTATCTTGCTCCTGATTTAAGCTAGCTCTCATACACTTAAGCAGGAGTACAATAAATATACATTTAAGAGCTGGTATTGTACAAATTTAAAGTTACCATGATCAGGTAAAGGCACGACCAGCTTTTTCAAGTTTGTCACTATCTTTAAATTTGTAACATAAATCGATATTATTTTTTTCAGGCTGCAGATAGAGAGTTAAAGGTGAGAAAAAGTACTTTGCCTAACACAGCTTTCTGAAATCCAACATCCTCCAGATCTGTTTAGCCACAACTTCTAACTAGTAGAGCTGGGATTTGTAGTCAAATACCTCTGGAGACACCAGGATGGGGAAAGCTGAGTTTACAAGTTCATGACCAAGGCTGATCTGAATAAGGATTTTTGCTAACCACTGTATTATATGCGCCGGTGTGAGTCAACATCAACCAAGCAGGTTCCCACACTGGCATTTAAGGTAAATTAGACAAAAGAGATTTGATTATGGAGGAAATCATTATGCTTTTTCTGTCATCTTGGGAAGCATGCATTCTCCTTTACTTAGTTTTTAATGAGATTGTTTATGTTAAATCCATGATAACACAATATTTTTCATACTAACTGTTTTGCATCTAAGTTCAAAGTCCTCATAGTTTAGGACGGAATTCTGTATTCTGCCCTGATTTCTTCTTTGCTTTCTTATTAAGAGTAGCAGAATTCTGAAGCAGTCACATAAATGAAGATTATTCTGCACTAATAAATCTGTTGTTTTATGCATGCAGAACATTTACTGCCTGAGTCACAGACTTTGAAACACCTGGTTCCAAAAAGGAAAAAGTGTTGCCTCTGTAATCTAGGCGTTTGAGTTACCAAAAAAACATACAAGCCATGTCAAAGATTTTGAATATAGTAGGTACTTAAGTGAGTAGAGGAAATGGACTGGACTCAAGATGTGCCTGAAAAGGTGTAAGACTAACTGAAAGGAGTAATATTATGATCCAGCTAAAAGATACCTAGCAAGCCAGTGCAAATATTGTATTAGAGGAGTTATTATAAATAATTATATTTATTTTAAGGGATACAATCTCAGTTCAGAATCAAAAGTCAGAATCAAAGGACATGGTCTATGCAGAGCCAAGAAGTTATGGAGGTTACACTGTACTTGACCGAGCAGGAAGACATGGTCATGATGGAGCTATGTACCTGTGGTGTAGTCATGAAAAATGTTGTATGTTGGATTTTGGTTGCTGCTGATATCAGTGTTTAACCTGGTAAAATATATTCCAGTGATTTCCGTATTGGCAAGGATGCATAGAAAGGAAAGATGAAAGCGAGTGAGAATGACCTGAAGGAAGTCATAAAATAGGTCCCAGAAAGTGTTATGTCACTAGCAAGTTCAGGCTTGTCTTTTGCTCCAGGTGTGGCCACAACTCAGTCTCTTTAGATACTGCAATGTGAACTAGAGTGACCCACGCTTAGAAGAAGAGGACAGATTTGCTGAGTTGGCTAAGACAACAGTGTGATGACAACATTATTCAGTTAGCTGCCCCAGCCAACAAATCCTGCCTTGAAATAGAGGCAATTAAGAAAAGAAGTATGTACACTTCACATCTATGTCACAGCATATGAGAATAAAAGAATAAAGTCATGGGAAGATGCGAAAGAAAAAAAAAGATCACCAAGTAAAAATTGAATGCACCTTTGTTTCCATCAATTTCTGTGTCCACAACAGGAAGCTCTAATAGTAGCAGAACAGAAGACATGGTTTTCTTGTCTTGGAACAGGAGCTACTAAGTCAAAAGAAGACATGGTTTGGAAGACATGGTTTTCTTTGCTTGGAACAGGAGCTACTAAGTCAAAAGAAGCACAAAACATGTTTGCAGGAACTGTAACTGAGCTATAGAAATAACTTTACAAAATTCTGATCAAAGTTTGAACATTCAAATGTGGTTCAGAATTTGAAATCAACTTTTTTTTGTAAAACATGGTGTAATGTTTATATCACTCCAGGCCTCTGTCTATCAAATCTTTTATTCAAGAAGTTAAGGCAGAAGATGAAGAATTGATTCTTTTCATTCTATTTATCGACCCATCAAACTGCAGCATACTGTAGATGGAGAGGCCTGGAGACATCTCAGATAGTTAATGACATCTAATGAGTTTACAGATGAAGTTGAAATTAATCTGCAATAATATAAATACTTTGTTTCTGGACAGGCAAAACCAAACCAAACCAAACCAAACCCAGATTCATATTAGCATTATTTTGAGAGGTGTGTGCCACTCTTATCATTAAGCAATTTATATTTTTAGTCATGATAATTTGTTTCTTTTAAAAGACTTTATTTAAAATTTTTATTTTCTCAACAATTCAATTTTGTCTGATACAATGTGGCTTTAAAAACAAATTATATCACACAATTGGTATTCTGCTATTTATTTTGGAAGGCAGCATGGATGTATAATTGTTTAGCCGCACTTGCATGAAAAAAACAGGATAACCTTTAATTGGGGATGGTGCTGGAGCTGTCTGAGAAAAAAATAGCACTGTGAAGAAAACTCATGAAAGAAGCACAGCTGAATGATTTACAGGAGAGGTGCAAACATTTGCTTTAGCATATCTGGGTGTGGCTCAGTTCATTACATCAGATGTCAAGAATTAACAGTTTGTACCTTTCTATGATAAACTATGTTATCTGGTTTTACCTACCAACTAAGTATATGCCAGGGGAATAAGCACATTGCGGCTTAGGTAGTCTGCAATCTCTGCTACAAAAAGACTTAAATCCCTCTTTTCCAAATATTGTTCACACACTGTATTTTACTTGTTTGCAATGCTACTCACCTCAAGTTAGGGTGATGTTGATTCATTACTAGACTGTGATGCAATTTCATAATGATGTAGCTGTGATTATCTGGCATGCTGACATTCTGTTAATTTTCCTGTCTGTCTGATCCAATGTCCATTGGATTATGTTATCCAACTGATAGAACTTCATTATTTTTTTTTTAAAAAAGGAGTATTATTTGTGTCAACATTAGAGCATAATATATATGCTTCCTGAAAGGTGAAAACAACCTCATGAAATTGACCAGGATTTCCTTAAAGCTTGTCAATTTCTTTGAGTGGAGAACAAGAAGCTGAAGGAAACTAGTACTGATGAAATTGACCTGAAAAAAATTACAACACAGCAGTACAGTATAGTGATTAAGTAACAGAGCAATATATTTTAATAATGAAGCATTCCATATAGGAAGGGGGATTAAAATGCAAACAGGTCACTCCCAAATGTACGTAATTTTCTAAGGAACATTAATGAATAGAGGGTTAAATGACACTTAAGTGACACCAAAAGGCAGAAAAAAATGCAGTGACATTATAAGGTCATTCTTCATAACTAGTTAAGACATGTGGAGAACCTAAGTGTTTGAAAGCTACTTTTGTGTCTTTCATGTTTGTCTGAAAGACATGCTAAAAGAAGGGAAGAGACTCAAGGCCATTTTAAGTAGAACATATGAAATTTCTAATGTCAGCAGGTCAAAAGGCAGCCCATTGGATTTTAGATTCAGAGGCAATAAATAGTTTAATCTGTTTGGTCTGGATAGTAGACATTGGCAGAAAGAAGAAAAGAGAGCATGAGATAGCAAGCAACTGGGCTTAAGTACAACAACATGTTGTTCTTGGTAGCCATTATGTTTTCTGATCCGTTGTTTACTTTGTGTTATGAGTTTTTAACATTTTATCTTAGCCACTCAGAGTTGCTCTTGCAAGACAGGCAGCCATGTAACCTCATTAAACCAAAAAGCAGGTTGCACTACATGCCAAGATACAAGAGAACGACACCATTCTGCTTGAGCAAAGGAGACTTCCTTGAGAAAGAAAGTCAGCTAGTCTCAAAAAGCTTAGCCTTTAGGAAGGCATGACAGACCCTCAGATGACGGTATAGGATAATTGTAGAAAATACATTCCTGCTTCACCCTGCCCTCTCTCCTTGATAAGACACTTTAGCTCATTTGCTTGATTTAAATGCCATTGTTCTTCCATGTCCTCAAAGCAGCACTCTTCCCCTCAACTTTTTCTCATAAGACTAGCCCTGTGAGGTAGATTGGTCTGAGAGACAGAGACTAGCTTAAAGCCAACTGTGGAGCTTCCACCCCTGAGGGCAGACTCAACACTGCGTCTCTTCATTTCCTGTCCAACCATTTAATCATTAAGACCCACTTCACATTTGGAGACCAAATCTGGGTGGGTGTTTAAACATGTCTCCAACCTCTCTATACTTACCAGTCCTGTGTCCTCATTCCCCAGAAGTAAGCAGGAATGGAATGCATTGTAATTATAGGGACAGCTTGATTTGGGTTTGTAAATAAAAATAAATTATAATTATATTTATATACACGAGGTAACATTCACTTCCCCTTTGAAATTTGTCCCTTAGCTCAGCAGGATCAACAGAAGATCAACACTGAAGCCATGGGATACACTGTATAGCTGTTACTGAAATTAAAATATATGTAGCTCTTCCAAAGGTAATTTGTGTTGAATTTAACCGGAGGAAAACAGGTTGGGAAAGGCTAATCTATTAAAATATAGAAGGGGGGGAAGGACTCAGAAAAACTTTAATCACAAATTCTTTTAGCTAAACTAAATTTATTGGCAAAATAAGAGAATTAGCCTAAATTGGTACTATTGGTTTAATTGTAGGCTTACACAGTATATATATATTTTCCCTAAAGAGAAATATTCTGGGAGTTCAATAAAACAAACATAATGTTTCTTGCCATGAGTTTTGTCATGAGATGCGCATAACAGATATACATCGGGTGTGCCAAAACTGAAATATACATTTTAATGTACCACTGTTATTGTGTTTACTCCTACAAGACTAGGAATAGCAAGTCACAAATGAGACTTTCAAGGATTGTTGCAAAAATTAGATTGACTGAGAAAAATTAACAACACAGGTAATAAAGCTGCTTCTCTTCACCTTCACCACAAAAGGCAACCCTTACTTAGTACTTAAGGAAAGTCTGGTTTCTGAATGCAGATGTCAAACATGCGTCTACTCCAGTGTCTTCCTCAAGTTCATAAGTAGGACAACCTGTCTTCTCCGTCCTCTCTGTGCTTTTCTTCGCTCTGCAGCAATAGCAATGTTATATTGATTCCGCTTGGACAGATTTCAACTATATTAAGAAAAAGTGGAGGGGGGTGAGGGGGGAGAGAAAATGGTTTGCAAAATGTTTTATAAAGTCCAGGCTACATAGAGATTTCAATCACTGCCTGTTTCAGGTCTTCTACCAAGGAATCTTTTGCAGGTCTCGGGGACACCTTTAATATCAGCTGTCAGTTCTACTTCTTCCAAAGCAGAGCCTGTATTGTACTGCTAACAGAATTGAGGCTTGTTTCCTCCTTGTTACAGTCTAGAATAAGGCTCAAAATACATATTTTGTTCCAGCCTGTTGGAATCTTGTTATGCATTTGTTCATAAAGGTTTTGTGTTTATCTTTTTAAACTGCACAGATCATTTAGGAGCGAGTGGAATACAATGCTGAATAACAGCTAATAATACATGCTCTGTTTTAGTGGACATTATCTTTTCTCTCTCTCAAGGATTGCAGCCCAGCTTTTAATCAAGTGAGACCAAATGAAAATAGATACAAATGATTTTATCTGCAAAGCTCTTTGCAACAGATTTTCAAGTATTTCCCTCTCTCGCAAGGGATAGCCAGGCATTCATTACTAGCTGGAACCAGGCGTATGCAAGGCTGGCAAAAAAATTCTCAGTTTTAGGTGTTTGGGAGACCATGAAAACTTCCATTATCAGAGAGGGGTGCAAATGTAGTACAGGTACGGTAGTTCTTCACTTACAACTGTTGGTTTAAGAATGGTTTGAAATTGCAATGGACTCAGAAAAAATAACTTAATGACCTTTCCTTGAAGTTAAAACCATTGCACCATCCCCCTGGTCACATGATCACAATTCAGCTCACATTTACAATGGTTGCAGCACCTTGTGAGTTATGTGGTCATGATTTGTGACTGTCCCAGCTGATTTTTGGCAAACAAAGTTAATTGGGGAAGCCAGATTTACTTATTGACCATGTGATTCAGTTAATAATCACATGATTTACTTAATGACCATAGTAGTTTGTTTAGTGACCACTGTAAAATGGACATAAAATTGTGCGTGGTCATATGATTACTCACCTAATAACAGCATTGATCAGTGATCGAAATTCCAGTCCCAACTGTGGTTGTAAGTAATGGGCTACCTGTATTATGCTCCCACCCAGGCTTCTCATATTTATTTGTTAGCCACTATAAAAAACCAGATGATGGCCTTGATGGAGGATTGATTGGGATCTATAGGGAGCTCATGGGTGTACTTTGTTCTGAGACTCTTCAATATTCATAGACTTCCTGTGTCAATTGGACCAAAGTTGGAAGAAGCACATGTCTCTTCTATTCAAAGGATGCAGTAATAAGGGCAACCTATATCACTTGCTTTCCGATGCTTTTCAAACTGGAAATATGAGGGATCTCAGCCCTTGGGACTTTCTTCATGCAAAGTATATGGTTGACCTCCATGGTACAATCCTTCTTATGCCTTGTCCTCAGTATATCTTTTAGAAGGAAGGAAGGAAGGAAGGAAGGAAGGAAGGAAGGAAGGAAGGAAGGAAGGAAGGAAGGAAGGAAATAAAGGATCCTACCCCATTCCATTTATTTTTAGTGAATTGAAGCCATTCTGCTTTTCTGATAGAAATTTTCCCCCTTATTATTTTTTCCTTAGGGAGAAATAGTTTTAGCTCTGCTCAATTAGAAACCAATAGTGACACAAATCTTGGAAAGTTTCCAAGAATAGATGATTCACTCAGGGACAGCCTCAGTATTAAGGCTAAACAAAGGCAGCAGTGAGTGGTTAAAGCCTATTAAACCTTCAAGCTGAAAGGTAAAACAGAAGATTTTGCAATACCTTTGTTCAAAGTCCTCACCTCCCTTGATCTGACCAAATATATATAAATATACACACATATATTTATATACATATATATAAAAGAAACATCTTTCCCTTATTCCCAGGGTCTTTTGCTGTAACTTGAGTTAAGCTGCTATTCATTCTTGAGTTGGCAGAAAGCAAAGTTAGCATAAACTTTATTGACCTACTGATATGTGTATCCACCACAGTTTGCACAATGATGTCATGACACATGGATCATCATTGCGGTCATTATGTCCATTGCTGGTATCCATCCTGACGCTATAGTAATCTCTTCTGAGTCACTCTTCTGGTAATGTTCTGATTTGTGAGTGTGTCAATCACTCCAGATAGGTTATTGGTTTTCTGCTCCAGTTTTGTTGCCATAACTGAAGTTATGTCCTACTGACTTCATAAGTCAGTAGGAGAACCCATCATGGCTGTAAAGAGGAAAGACAAAGGTCTGACTTTGTAACTCTGCCCTGCCTTTTCTAGACTGGTTTGCCTACCTCTCCTTCCATACCCTATATCAGTGGTTCTCAACCTTTTTAATGCCATGACCCCCAACTGGTCGTAAGTTGAGGACTACTCAACCAGTCGTAAGTCGAGGACTACTCAACTGGTGTAACACCGTTTGCAGAATGGGACTTTTGGCGGGCTCAGCAGGGCAGAGACAGCCTGGACAATTCCTATTGGCTTTTGAAAGCCAATAGAATTAGACTCTATTCAAGAGAGTCTAATTCTATTGGCTTTCAAAAGCCAATTGAATAAAAGGGAGTAGCACAGCTAAGGAAAAGGGGAAAAAAATGGCAGACTGCGTTGTTTGGCGACCCCCGTGAAATGGTCGTTCGACCCCAAATGGGGTCCCGACCCACAGGTTGAGAACCACTGCCCTATATGGACGTGTCTAAATTAACATAATGTAAAATCAAGAAAAATAGAACTAAGCGGAAATAATCTAGATCCACTCTAATCAGGTTTCAGCCTAGGGTTCAGTATGGAGACAGCACTGGTTGCATGTGGTCTGTGGCAGAGCCAGAAAGGGGGTGGTGCATCTATCCTGAGACTCCTTGATCTCCCCGAAACATTCAGTATCGTTAACTACAGTATTCCTTTTAGCCAGCTTCAAGGACTGGAAATGGGAAATAGTATTTAAGCTGGTTCTCCTCCTTTCTCATAGCCAGTTTCAATCTGTGTTGACAGGATTTATGGGGTGCTACAAGGCCTGGCTCTCTCTCTCTCTGTGTCACTCTGTCTCTGTCTCTGTCTCTCTCTCTCTCTCTCTCCTTTTGTTTAACAACTACGGTATCTGAAACTACTGGGTGAATTCCATATAGATAGCCCTCATTTGATGATGGTAATTGGGACCAGCAACTCCTTGATAAGTGAGACAGTCATAAAGCATGATGTCACAGGACTGTGCAGACTTCCAACGTCAATCATTGCAGTTCCAGTTGCAGTCATTAAGTGAATTCTATGCAAAATGCCACATGATCCTCATTTGTGACCTCCTACCAGTTTCCTCATTGACTTTGCTTGTTGGAAGTTGGCAGTGAAGGCTGCAAATGACGTTCACATGACTACACGATGCTACAACCATCATAATTGTGGAGCCAGATGCCAAGTGCCAGAATTGTAATCGTGTGTCTGCTGGGATACTGCAACAGTTGTAATTCCCAGGACCCATCATAAGTCTCCTCATTTAATGCTGTCACTGAATGATGCTGAACAAGTAGGCATTAATTGAAGACTACCTGCATGCTTATACTACCCAGTTATACATCCTGACCTGCAGCTGACCAATGTTATTGAAGTCCTGACTCAGTCCATGGAGACTATGTAGGCCTGGATCGGGAAGAACAGACTCAAACTGAATCCTGACAACACCAAGTGCTTTGTTTGCTCCCTCCCCCCAATATCAGAGACATTCTCCAGGCCTTGGGTTGGGGTGGATGTTATGGGATGGTCCTCCAATTAGCCATTCTTCTTTTGCTTGATATATGTTATTTTCAATTTTCTTTCATTGTAGGCTCCCAAAGTCATCACAGATTTGGGTAGCCTCAAAATTAAAAAATTAAATTACATTAAATTTAATTAGCATTGGGGAGGAGGGAGGCAGACCAGGTCACCATTGTACAATTAGCTATGCCCTGTAGTGTAGGATAACTGAAACTGACTAGCTCTTCTCAACCAATTATCTTAGTCTAAGAAGAACAGTGGGAAAGAGAAGTAAATGAAATATAAGGAAATTTGCAAATAATAAAAGGTCAACAACCATTATTTCTTGGACACTGAATAAGGAAAAACAAGGCTGCTGCATTTTAAGGTAAAGATATAGGTCAGAATCGTATTATAGTGCAGTAACATAAACATGCCTTTTTTTCACTCACTCAGATAATGAATTCTGTTCTGTTATCTATTTTTTGTTGGGACCCTGGAAAGAAATTACTGGGAGCCTGAAATTACTGGGAGACTCACCCTGTTTTATTATGATTCCTATTCATGGAAATACTCCAACCGCCATCTATGTCAATTGACTTATGCCAACTAATGGGGTGGCTTTCATCTAGAGAATCATTCCTCTTAACCTTATAGGGAATTAGAGTACTGACCACGTCAGATTTTTGTCCCAGTTCAGAATCAGGTCTGGGCTTGTCCAATCTCCTGAGGTTGACTATGTCCAGAAACCGAGACCATTTACTGCTGATCTGGCTGCAATGTAATCTGGAACCACAGCAAAGCTGCCCTTTTTCCTTGAAGAGTTGCTGCTCTGCAGAATATGTGGGTTGTTCCTTCTCCTAATGATGGAACTCCTGCCTCACCCAACCTCCTGGCTTCTTTCTCTTCCTCCAGAGAGGTTCCTTATTCTCAGTGTTTGAAGGTCAGCAGAAGTGAGGGCGATTGTAAACCAGTTTCGGTCTGCTTTTGAAAAATTCAGGGGGTTGCAGAGAGTAAGGGAGATGGCTTTGATGGATGTTGCCAAGATGACCAGTGTAAAACATGTTAAATCCAAAATATCCACGTAAAATTTGGAAATAGATCAGACAGAGATCTCTCTTATTCACTCAACTATAAGCCGGGGGGGGGGGCGGACATCACAATCAGACTTTCGTGATTCTGTTATTACTGTATAGCTAATAAAAGTTGTTTTAGTATTTAGTTGCTTTCTTGGTCTGCTCTATAAAGTGGGGTTGAAAATGGCAGTTGTCTAGTAATGCCTTCAATCAACAGATTATTTTGATTTAGGAGATTTTCTTGATTTAAGGTCAATGTTTATAACCCCCTTCATTTTGATATAAGAAGCACATTATTATCCTCAGCATATTTCTTGCAGTCGTAAGGCATTCCTAGGGCTCAGCTTTAACCAGGATTTGGCAGTCAGGCATGTCTTCCTAGCCCATTGCTTCTTTTCTGAATAAACATCATGCATTAACAGAATCTCAATACATTTTCTCACATTTTTTAATCTACTCAAACTGGAGACATTTTCCTTCTCCCCAGAGATTACTCATCTATGTGCCATTTTTGCAGACCACAAACAAGGCTGCAAAAATACTCTAAACCCATTAGAGTTTTGGGGAAGGCCTCTAAATGTTTCATAAAATCCAGGACTTGGCCATTTGTGGTTGATATTGTTGGGGTAGCTTATGCCATAAGACAAAATTTGCTATTTAAAGAACACACCAAAAAATGGGATGCAAGAAATAAAGACATGGGAGGTATGCAATGGGCTCTATTAGCACCTTTTGGTCTGGTGCAAATTTTGGGTTGGATAAAAGGGGCATATGAATAATCAAATATCTTTTCTTGTTGACTGCTAATAAATTACACCATGATGTTTGGTTTGCCAATCTGAGTAGATTTGTCAAATAGTTCCACTTGCAATATAGCTCTTTGGGACAGAAGCAGTATAGGATGATGTTATGTATCTGCAAGAACTGCAAGGATTTTTTTCCCCCCGAAATTGCATTATGAATTTGTGAATGTATCCTAAGGTTAAGTTCATAAAGCCTGATCTTTCTAGCCTAATGATTAATGCATCTGTATAATGGAGTATAATGGATTCTTCTATTGCAGAGCAAGAAACTTCTAATCAAAATATAATTAAATTTCAATTAGTATTTCAAATAGTTTGGTAAATATCATTACAACTCCGTCTCAGAAGGGTGAGCGAGCCGCTCTAAAGTCTTACAAAAGAGACACTTACACTCTAAAGTCTCTCTCTCTCTCTCTCTCTCTCTCTCTTTCTCTCTCTCTCTCTCTGACAACAGTTAATAAACTTGCATAAGGCTGAAATTTTTGTCCCTTAGTTGACTGCATTTCCTGGCACAGCTCAGGAAGGTTTTTATGTACATAGATCCCTTGTGATTATTAAAGGCTTTGGGATTATCTGATGAAAATCTGCATTGTGAGTGCTGACAGTGACTGAAGTCTTGGGAGAGTCTCACCGACTCTTTCTCTCCTCCTCTCTCATGAGTTTATTCCCATGAAAGGGATGATCTAAGAAGGTGTGTGGCGCGTCGGTGAACTGCCTGAGGCACTGCCTTGACTCACTGGAAGGAAAGAGGAAAGCACGGTTCCAACAGCCCTTCGTGACCATTTTAGGCTTGTATTTCTACAGCCATCAATTGCAACATGTCCTTGCAGCCGTGTGAAGTGTGGGACCCAGACTCATACACAATTCTCCCCTCAGATGGGCTTTTAGTAGGTATGAAAGAACAAAGGGAGTGCCTTTCCTTCCGTCTGAGCTTGTCCCACAGTTGTGGAGATGTGTCCTCAGATATTGCCCCATCTCTTATTTCTCTCACACATTTTACAGTATATGGTTAAGTGGCAAATTACAAGAAAATCACAATATATAATTAAGTAGCCAAGTGGGGAGGCAGTAAAGGTTGTTTTAAGGTATTGCTATGCCATTGATATGATTACCTAATGGTGTTCGATCTAGAAGTGTAGAGTCTATATTCACTTGGCACTGACATTCTTCCTGCCTTGAGATTCTTTCTTCTCTTGCTCTCAAAGCTCTCAAAGGTTATAATTATCTAAATGGCAGATAAGGTTAACCTACACTAAGTAACCTAATATTTAAAGAAAGTCAGGCAACTAATCTGCAACTAAGCTTTTAATTCTTGTGAACGGTCAGTTGTTCCTGACCCCCTTCCCTTGCTTTCTCATTTATAAAAGATGAGCTCTTGTTTTTCTGGCTGAGATATGTTGAACTGCCAACCTGCAGTTCTACAAACATGCTAACCCCACACTTAACCATGTTATTGCTTAGTTTGTGTGGTTGAGTAGATATATGCATAGTTACATTTGCCATTGGTATACACACATGTGTATATATACATATATAACAAACAAAGCGGAGATGTGAACCTCCAAAGAGTTGGCAGCATGTGCCCAGAATAAAAACAAGTCCAGATAACTGCCTCAGTGGTGTGAATGAATCTCCACCTGTGATGCACACAAAAAAATAGGTAGAGCTTCAATCAAACACCCCTGTTTGGAAGCAGAAGGAATCAAAAACAGATTGTAAGAAAACTGCAGAAAAGCTAGGTAAATTATACTTCCCAGTCTTCAAAGGTCTTAGAAACAGAGTCTGCAGAACTAAGGTGAGTTATGACAAAGAATTAAGTTGTGTACTTGTGTCAGCCATAAGGATACAAGTATTTAAGGGTAGCATTCTGATATAATTATATATTTGCTGTAGATTCTAATGGAATGTATGGCAATGATAATTATCATAATTATTCCAGGATTGCTTATACTTTTTAGTATAATATAACTCTTTTTTACAAAAGTGTGTCCAGTTTTTTTCCAATTCTTGCCATGAGTGACTAACAAAAATCAATAAAATGTATCATAGAAAACAACCATTTAACCAATTAAAATTATTAAAATCTCAAAACCTACATTAGAAAAGTCAAGTATCAAAAACTGCTGAAAAGCCATACACTTATTTAAGGGAGGTATTGGGAAGATGGAGAGCCACCATAGGAATGATCCTGTCCTTTCAACCTGATGGTACTTAATACCAGTAGCAGCAAAACTGGGGCAAGACAGCTTCCTCTGTGAGGTACAGAAGATAGCTCTAGTATTCCAAAGGCACTTAGGGCTTAAAGTATGAAACTTTTGAATGAGCCTAAAATGAAGAAACAGCCAAGGCCACATGACAGAGGATTCAAGGACATGGCCCCTGTGTTCTTCTAAAATGAAGGAGGGCCTTTTTAACATAGCTGAGTGGATTTGGGCAGGCCTAGCCCTATTATAGTAGCCTTATCCAATGAAATATTGGGGTTTGGGAGAAGTAATGATCTGTTAAAGAAAGAAATTCTAAAATGCCTTCACATCTTGCAGTTGCATCCCTTAAATTACAATGATGGAACTGTTTCTAGGCCAAGGGTCACAAGTGCTCCTTGAGAAATGAGTTCAGAGGTACACTCCTTACTTTTGATGTGATTTCCCTATAATAGATTAAAAATATATCAACTATAGCCAGGACTTTTTTTTCTCATAGAACGCCCAGAACGGAGTTCCGGCACCTTTTTTGGATGGAACCTTGTAAGGTAGGCAAGACGGGTTGTATGACGTCTGTGAGTTCCAGCACCTTTTTTTTTTTTTGACTATAGCTAATATGATGACTCCCACAGCATGTAATAATTTCCCCCCTAAAATTATAACAATGGCAATTTTTAAAGCTTTTCAGGAGTTGCATTTAAAATGTGGGGTCTCAGGTTGCTCCCCCCTCAAAAGCCACCAGGAGGTTCTTCAGATCTGGTGGAAACCATGATCCTAACACTACTGTTGAAGTAAAACACAACTATCATTTGGGTCAACGTCTTGTTGATATAATAATCTTGTGTTTGCTGGGATGCTTCTAGCAGTTTCATTCTGTCTGGCTCTCTCCTTGAGAAAATCAGGTGAGGGAGATTTACTGTAACCCCTGGGAAGCTGTTCATTTTCATTATGTTTCGATTTTGAGTGATTGCCTGCCCCGCCCAGGATTATCTCATGGGAACCAGAAGCCTAGCTTGTCGACGTGTGGCGAAACTTGTTTAGAAGCCAAATTTCACACACCCGATGTACCTCTGTCGGAGGCAAAACCACATGTGATGCTTCAGGTGCACAACGTAGTCTCAGGAGGAGGGTGAAGGGGGGGGGTTGTTGGTGGAAAGAAGGGAAGCAGAGTCTCACAGCTGATCTTTCTCTTCCCAGACTGGCTAGACCAGTTTAGACCTGGAGAGTCACAGCTTCCCACAAATGGAAAAGGCATGATGTCAGCCTGGGAATTGGTATCACATGATGTGGCCCATGATTCTTCTCTCAGAGCTGAGTAGATCTATACCTCTCCCTCCCCCTCCCCTCCCGCCCTCCCTTTCTTTCCCTGCTTGCACAATTGAGCTTCACAATGACAAAAGAACAATAAAGCGTTTATCAGTGTTTGGGAAGCTCTAGGGAAGAAGGGGCTTGCAAGCTTCATGAGTAAGCAGGTTTAATTTCAAAGAGCATGGCCTTTTAAAAGAACTTCCCTTCTCAGAACCAGTGCTGTCCTACATGCTGTATAGAACAAGCTTGCAATACTTGAGGAATTATTCTGTCCTTCCAACAGGTTGTGATCTAGCAAACTGCTGACTATCAGCTGGGGTCTCTGATCAACTAGGGTTTTGTGTGGACCTTCTTAGTTCCTTCCCCTTCTCCTTGTCAACCTGGTCTTTGGCTATTTCCCTCTACTCAAGGATATTAATATTAATCTTTTTAAAAGCAATGTTTTATTTAGAAGCTGAAGATCGTAGGGAATATGGCAAAGGGTACAAATGACATACCACTCCCACCATCTATATAGGACATTGTGCTTGGGAAAGATGAGCTAGAAGGAAATCAAGAAATTAGAAGCTTTTAATTCTACCAAAAATTTTCAAGGTGAAGATTAAGCAAACCAGAAGCAAAAATAAAAAATAAAATGGAAAAATAAATCAGGGATGAAAACATATGATTAGCTGAGGTAAAAAAAATCCTAGTGATTTTTGACATAGACACTCTAAATATGCTAACCAGCTTAATAGTAATATTGTTAATACCTCATAGCAATGCTGCCTTTTTCTTGAATGGTCTATTTGTAAGAGAATAATAATTACAATCTTTCACTGTTAATCAGTGAAGGCAATGAACCACTGCTGTTAAAAATCAGTTACATTTTATCTCAAGGCCACCGTAATTTGCACAGTTGTGTGAATTCTCTTGTGGTCTCATCAGCATTACTGAGTGAAGTATTTCAGTTGAAGGACACAGGTCAACGTCACCATTTACAATTTTTCATGCATTGAAAATTGGATTTGAGATTATTTTTGGAAGGTGGAGAAGATTTTTCAAAGCTTGGTCCTACCTTGGAAAGAAGAATCTCACTGAAATGGATAGTTGAGACGAGAAGTGGGAAAGAAAAATGAGGAGAAACTAAGCCTTTAAAGCTGTGTCTTTCCAATTTGGCAACTTTAATTTGATGGCTGGAGAATTCTGGGACTTGAAGTCCACACCTCTTAAAATTCCAAGTTGGAAAAACATCACCTTAAAGCAATGTTCTGAGAAAGAGAGGAACCCTTGTGTCTGGTAGGCAGCAGAGATTCTGAGTGCTTTTCCATCATTGTTAACGCCGTACTTAGAAGCATCAATGCAGATACAATTTACAGGATCATCTCAGAGAAAAGAAGGCCAAAGCAGATGAGGGACATTCTTGAAAAAAGTTCTACCTGCCCATCTTTATCAAGACTCAAACTGGATGTGTGAGGGCAGAGAATATCATAGCAAAGTTCACAGCCTGCAAGGCTGTGGTAGTGATTCAGTGTACAGCTATTACTGTAGCAACCCAAAACTTGTCTTCCTTACTGATAATGCCACCACAGCAATTTCTGGTTAACTATAAATCTGTGGAAATGTATGGAGCATGACCTAGAAATATGTAACCTTATTTCTCACTGTACGACATTTGTTCCATGGTTCAAATATAATGTTTGGCTTAAGTGATATGAGAAATAATTGAAATTTGAGCTGCATGCAAAAAACATTAAAAGAGAAAAATAGAATTACAAGATAGTCCACCTGGGACATAAAGTTATCAAAAAAAAAAAAAGTATTAGTCAAACTCAGATGTTTTTCCATGATTTGTTTGAATTCCAACACCAGTGCAGAAGTCTGAATTTATCTCTTACAGAAGGCTTTTGATTTCAGTCAAATTAGGCTTACATGTGATTCATCCTTTATTTAGAGTGATGAATATGTGTAAAGTATTTGAAGTGTGCTGTGTAAAATTATAACAACTTATGTCTGCAATAAAGGTAGTTTGAGATTTTGCCCTTTTGTTGGGATGTGAATGTCCCATGAGTTAATGTAAGATAGATTTTGTGGATTTCTTGGTGCTTTCTGATCTCGTTTGTTTGCTTACAGACATCTTATTACCCAAGTAGGTAACATCATCAGTGCAAAAAACACCATTGAACCCTGAGCTATAGATATTCTTTTCTATTGGATGAAAGATTTTGTTATGCAATAAGGAGTATAGATATAAATACTAATAAAATACACTGAAGATGAAGGCAATTATGCCTGTTGGGGAAATGGAGTTAACAGATGGAAATTATACATAAATGGCAAAAAAAATGAAACAAGTAGATAAAAAAGTGTATCTTAATAGAATGTTTATTAAAGAGGAGAAAAGGGATAAAGAAATGTTAAGATATGCTGGTACAAAAGTAATTGATATTATGTGATTGATTATGTAATCAATGAATGTTCATTGAAGACAGAGGAAGTAGTTGTGTATAACAGCATACTTTTGCCTACTTTGTTACATGGAACTGAGAGTTGGAGTATATCAAAAGAAACCTAATGGTAAGTTGATTGCAGTGGGGGAAGATAAGAAAAGAATGAATTAAGAATGAATGAGTGAAAAATGAACTCAAAAACCCTATATTAAGAGAATGAAAGAGATCTGATCTGCAAAGCAAATATATATTAAGAAAGAGTAAATGGATTGAAAGAAAGAAGAAAACCAAGGCACTTGTGGCTGGCTGGAATTTATTTTCCAAGAGGTGAGAGAATTTTAAAACCAAAAGGCAATGTGTGAATCTGTGTTCTGACATATATGGAAACAAGGAGTGCTTGTGAAGATAGAAAGGCAGGCAGTATAGCGAATAGGTTAAATTTAAGTTTAAATTGAATTTAATACCCTTTCTCTTATCTTCTGTTGATTTCTTCACTTTTTCTACAGTATGCTTTGTATGATATTGCTTACTCCTAAAAGAAATAGCAGGATAGTCTGACAAATCTTCCAACAGCTATAGCAGAGATCCCCAACCTTTTGGGCACCAGGGACCATTTACTTGGAGAGAGGTTTTTCTGCGGACCGGAGGTGGCATGGTTTTGTGTGCTGCCCGCATCCCGCAGATGGAGCTTTGCTTTGCTTGTTTCTGCGGACCGGTTGCTGGCATGCCGCGGCCTGGTACTGGACTGTATAATTACACTTTCCAGCAAGATTGATCTTTTGTAAACAGGTGTTCTTTATAACTACTGACTAAGTGCCTCCAAATTGCTTTGGTGCAGGTCCAGATAATATTGCTTAATCATGCTAACTCTTGAAATGTTGAATAATACAATTATTTTCTGGCTTTGAATGAAACAGGAATCCTTCACAGATTGGTTATCACTGATGCTGAGAAGAAACAGCAAGCACAACATCCGCATTCTGAGTATTTGCAGGATTTAGAGCCCCTGGAGCATCCTATATAGAGCAGAGCTGGATAAACCAGAGCTAATGGTTTGGGGCTCCCGTGGCATTAGTAAAGTCGAACCAAACATATTTTTGTGAGAGTTTGGAGATTTTTCAGAAACACCTTCCATTTTAAAACTCAAAACAATATAGCCTCCCTCCTATACCTCTCTTCCCATTTTAAAATCTGCCTTAACACAACCTTTGCTTTTTAAAAGCCTTACAATCCAGGAGGGCAAATATCTGGCTTTTCCCATTCTGTGATCTCCTGGCGCACTTGGCCACTTTTTCAATAGAAGTGACAAGAAAAACATTAAAAAGCTGCCTCCAGCTGCACAAATATGGATCCACACTCATTGTAAAAAGGAAGCATAAAAAGTGTGATCATTTGTGTGCTACTGCAGTATTGGCCAGGCAGATGGTGGCTTCTGAGAGTTATTATTCAACAAAATCCAAAAACACATACCATATTTTCCGGCATATAAGACGACTGGGCATATAAGACAACTCCTGACTTTGGAGAAGATTTGCATGGTTTAGAAAGTCGTCTTATATGCCGGAAAATACTGTAAGTTTTCTTCTCCTGTAGGAGAGACATATGTTGTATTTGTGCTGTTGTGCAAACATGTGGACAAAAGCTATCCAAAATCAAGGTCTAGAAAAATTTTAGTTTTGCAAACAAACCTTGCGTTTATTTTACTGTAAAAGTTTTAGGATATAATGCAACCGAAGGTCATCAGATGGGTGAAGTTCTACCATGTAGATTTATAATTTATTTCTTACTAATCTGGATTGGGCTCTAGATTAGTTGGTACCTTTTAGATAAATGGGACTGCAATTCTTGGAATTGTCAGTCAAATTGGGTATGGCTAATTTGGCTGTTGTAGTGCCAATACATTTGAAAGGTACAAAGTTAGAAATAATTCAAGATGGCACAGAGCAGCAAATACTTCAGATTTTATGTAGCACTTCCTAAAATTTATTTCAATCAGCTGTTCTGATGATAAGATATTTTCTAATTACTGTCTTGTGAGGAGAAAAAGTATAAATAATATCTGTGAGTAGCCTGCTCCTTTTCTGCCCCCCCCATAAAAGCTTGTGAGATGCATTATTATTTTTGTTTGTTGTCATATTTTTACAACCCAAATCACGTAATTATTCAGGTGCTGTTTTGTGACTTAAGAAACCTGCACATACTGACTTTCACTTCACGCAATGGTGAGCTGCTTACAATATCCAGATTTCATCACACGTTGGTAGACAGACTTTGTTTTTCCATGATTACTAAAGGGTTCCTGGATGCTGAAACATGTAGATGCTTGCCAAAAGCTAGGGACTGACCATTTGTTTTTGTTTTCAGATAGCTGCAATACTTACAAGTGATTGGAGCAATGGTTCAAGGCCAGAATCATAATGTCTACATTCCAATCAGCCACATAACCTCTATAGAGAAATTCTATTGACATTAACACATATATACTACTACTACTACTACTACTAATAATAATAATAGTAATAATAAAGTTGGAAGGGACCTTGGAGGTTGTTGAGTCCTTGGCGAAAAGCGGACGTGAGAAGCAGTTGTAGTTCTCAGGTTTTCTTTTATTCTGTGTTCAGCTTACAGGTGAAGGCTTCAGCAACACCCAAAACCTCCCAGCCTCTTATATAGGCAATTCCCGGGTCAATGTGTTACTTTTCCCGCGCCAGCACCCGCACATGCGCACAGGCGCTGGCGATAGCCTGTCTGGTCCCGGGCAGCTTGCACCTGCCCGGGACTGCCTGCAAACGCCCCGAGCCCATTTGCAAGGCTCGGGACATAACACCCCTTTCCCCCGGGCTAAGACTACTACCAACATACAATTATTTCTTGATGCAATGTTCTACTCCCCAGTGCTCCTACTGTTTACTAGCTTTTGTTTGGCCAGCAATGTTATGTAATCCTCTAAGTATTTAGGAGATTTCCTTGCTCTCTGTGACCTTCTCAGCTCTGGGTTTCTGACAGGTGTTCCCTGACTGAGGGGAGACGTGACCCTGTTCTCCTTATCATGCCTTGGTGCCTCCCAAGGACTGTGCCCCAATGCCTGGCCTGCTTGCTCGCCCACCGGGCTCGTCAGGCCAGGGCTTCTGTCACTTTGTGACCTGGTTGACCTGCCTAACTGTAGGCCCTCGGGCCCCTTGAAGTGATAGCCACTGCTGGGCGTCTCTGTAGAACCTCCTAGGTCCGTCCAGGACCTGTCAGGAGGCTGTCCAATCCCTAAAGCCCGTTCTGTGTCCGGGCTCGTGTGGGTTTCTGTACCTTCCCAAAACTCAATTACTCCCTGATTTGGGCTAGAGGTGTTGCGGTTGGGACTTGGTTCCTCGACCACCTCCCTGTATGTTTGACCCCCTGTAGGACTTGGGGTAAGGTCAGGCCAACTCTGGGGATTATGTGCCAGCTCTCTTGCGGGGTATGATTTATTGGGATGCTCCCGGGTATCCTCCCTGACTGGAGTACTGTGCTGTGCAGGTGAATAGTGATTGTACCCCGGGGTGACTCCCTGGCTGGAGTAGGCGTGAATGCCTGGTAGTTGGATAGGCTCTTAGAATTCCTGTTTGGGGCACTCGCGGAACCTTGGAATGGGCCGTTTGTGGCTCCATCATTGGAGGTGGGCAGCAGCTCGTGCCCCTCCCTTTGCTCTAAAGGGTCCCCCTCCCCCCCTGGAAAAGACCCAGGAGTCTCATCTGAAAGATCCCGCCTAGGGTGGAGTTGGTCGATGTGCCGACGCAGGACACGACCGTTGTCCAGGGCTACCTCGTAGGATAGAGGACCTGTGACCCTGGAAATAGAGGCAGGGACCCATGTATGACCAGGCCCGTAATTGCGAGTCCAAACTGGGGCACCCACAAGTAGTTGTCTAGGTGCCCTAGGATGTGAGGTAGATGAAGGCAGTCTGTCCGGATGCAACCGGTCAAGCTTCGTAGTAAGTTTGTGCCCCCAGTGAAGTTCAGCTGGGCTTCTCCCTGTAGAAGTGGACGGTGTGGTGCGGTAAGAAAGGAGAAAGTCAGCCAACGTGTGATGCCAGTCCCCATAAGTGAGTCTTTTCAAGGCGTCCTTTGTGATGCGGACCATGCGTTCAGCCATACCGTTGGTGGACGGGTGGAAGGGTGCAGACATGGCATGATGAATCATGTTAGCCTGTAAGAAAGCTTGGAATTCGGAGGAAGTAAATTGAGGGCCGTTGTCAGACACGATGACATCTGGGAGCCCGTGTGCAGCAAAAATCCCCCTCCGTACCTGAATAGTCTTTGCAGTGGTGGTGGATGAGACAGGTACAACCTCAAGCCATTTTGAATGACTGTCAACGAGGACCAAGAAGAACTGGCCCTGAAAGGGCCCAGCGTAGTCAATGTGCACCCTAGACAATGGGGACTGTGTATCCTCCCATCTATGCACAGGAGCTTGGGGCATCTCTGGGCGAGAGCGCTGGCACAGGTGGCATGCATGCACCTTAGCCTCAATGTCCTATCTAAACCAGGCCACCACAAGTGGCTGCGCGCAAGGGCCTTCATGCGAACAATGCCAGGATGACCCTTGTGGAGGGACTCTAAGATCCTAGTCCTCATTGAGGTGGGAATGACAACTCTGTTTCCCCAAAGCAAACAACCCTGAGAAGTGGACAACTCGTTCCTTTTGGACCAGAAACTCTGAAACTCAGGACTAGGGTAGTGCTCAGGCCATCCAGACAAAACCCAAAAAAGGATATGTGAAAGTGTGTGATCTGTGCCTGTTTCAGCGGCGACATCCCTGGCATTCAGAGGGGACTCGGGCAAGGCTTGGATGGATAGAATGTTGACAGCTGGCGCAGGGTCAGCTTCTACTACTGGCAGGGGCAATCTACTGAGGCCATCAGCATGGCCTATTTCTTTCCCAGGCTTGTGGAGTAAGGAAAAATCATATGCAGACAGAAAAATAGACCACCTAAGCATTCTAGGGGAAATGATTTGGGGAGTTTGTTTACATGTGGTAAACAGTCCCAGAAGAGGCTTATGGTCAGTGAAGACCGTGAAATGCCTGCCATACAAGAAATCATGGAATTTTTTAATTCCAGCAACAACAGCCAGAGCCTCCCTGTCTATCTGAGCATAGTTGCGCTCAGCAGAAGACAGTGTTCTGGAGTAATATGCAACAGGAACCTGAGTTCCATCAGACCTGAGGTGGCTCAGGACGGCTCCTACCCTGTAAGGGGAAGCATCACAAGCGATGCACACAGGAAGGGACTCATTGAAGTGTGCAAGTACACTGTTAGAAGTGAGTAAAGCCTTGACCTCATTGAAACTAGCCTCATGTGTTGGTGACCATTGCCACACTGCTTGTTTGTCTAATAGCCTGTGAAGAGGCTCAGCTACACTAGCTTTATGTGGAAGAAAGGAATTGTAGAAATTCAGGAGGCCCAGAAAGGCCTGAAGTTCTGCCTTAGACTTTGGCCTAGGTGCTTCTAAAATGGCAGTTAGTTTGGATTCAGCAGGGTGAATCCCAGCAGCATCAATTTTGAACCCCAGAAATTCAGTAGAAGGCACCCCCATTTTGCATTTGTCTTTTTTGAGCTTGAGGCCTGTTTTCCTGAATCTTAACAGAACAGCCCTTAGCCTTTCAGCTAGAATGTGTGTGGAGTCTCCTGCAATTAAGACATCATCAAAGTAGGGGCAAACCCCCGGTATGCCCCGTAGTGTGTTTTCCATTAAGCTTTGGAAAATCCCAGGAGCGACATTCACTCCAAACTGTAGCCTTTTTACCTTAAAGGCTCCCCTGTGGGTCACAATAGTCTGAGCTATAGCAGCATCATCATCAACAGGCAGCTGTTGATACGCTTGAGCTAGGTCAAGCTTTGCAAAAACGCGCGCCCCCTTGAGGGAGGCCAGAATATGACTGACCACAGGAACAGGATAGGCATGTTGCTGCAATGCCTTATTAAGAGTGCATTTGTAGTCAGCGCAAATGCGAATGTCCCCATTTGCCTTTAGAGGCGTGACAATGGGGGTCTCCCAAGGGCTGGAATCAATAAGTTCTAGGATTCCCTGTTGGATCAGTTTGTCTAACTCAGTGTCAATTTTACTCTTTAAAGCAAAAGGGACCCTTCTTGCTTTAATTCTAATGGGTGTGACAGTGGGGTCTAGTTTTAAGGACACAGGAGGTCCCTTGAATGTGGCCAGCTGGGGGCTGAAGACATCTGCAAATTCTTTGCAGACTTCCTGTAGGTCGAGTGTTTGTAAGCTGTTGAGCCCCGTGACGTGTATCCCCAAGGCTTCAAACCAATCGAGTCCTATGAGACTCGTTCTTTCACCCCCTACTACTAATATGTCTAGTGGACCTTCAAAATTCTTATACTGTACGTTAAGGGTGGCCTCCCCCTTAACACACACTCTCGAATTTTGAAAGTCTGTTCACACAATGTCAGAAGGCCTTAATTTAGCCTGAGTTCCACTGCCGGAACAAATCTTCCTAAATGTATGTAAGGATATGATTGAAAGGGCAGACCCCGTGTCTAGTTCCATATTTAATGGAACCCCTTGTAGCTTCACCTTGAGTGACAGCTTTTTCTTGATGGGCTTGTGTGTGCCTGTCCTGAAGATGCTTCTTCGCGAAGCGCAAAAATCTACCCTATTCTGGCTGGGGACCCTGGTACCTTTCAGGCGCCGTTCTTCCTGAGGTTGTACCTTTCGTCGGCCCAGACACACAGCTGCAATATGTCCTTGTTTCCCGCACGCCCGGCAGATAGCGGAGCGGAACTTGCAGTCGGTTCTCCTGTGGCGACCTCCACAGCCGATGCACGTGAGGGGACCTGCAGAGCTTCCTTTCTGATTCCCTTCCTTCGTGGGGTGGAGACGGTCGACTTCCTCGTCCAGATCCTCCTCGGAGTTCCCTTGGACGTCCTCTTGGTGCACGGATGCAACATCTGGACTGTTCCTGATCGGCCGCATGTTTTTGACGGCGCCGCCTGCTGCTTCTTCTGCGGTGACCTCTCTTAAGGCATCTTGGAAGGACAAGTTTTCTTTGGCGAAAAGCCTCTGTTGTAGATCTCGATGCCTTAAGCCGCACACGAATCGGTCCCTCAGTCGTTCTTCGAGGTCCTTGAACTCGCAGTGCTTGGCGGCCTTCCTCAATGCGGCGATGTATTCTTTGGCCGACTCTCCGGATTGTTGATCCCTCTGCTCGAAGGTGTGGCGCCATGCGATGACGGACATCTTGGGCTGGAAGTGCTCCTTCAATAGCTTCTTTAGATTTGCGTAGCTGACAGACTCTAATGGGACAGGTGCTGCAAGGTTCTCTGCGATTTCGAAGGCATCTTGACCGCAGACACAAAGCAGGGTGGCAGCCTTCAAGCTATCTTCCCTCACTTGGTTCACCTTGAGGTAATTTTCCACCCTGGCTACGTAGGACTCCCACCGCTCTGGATGTGAGACGTCGAATTCCGAAATCCTTCCGACTTTTGCCATTTTCAGGAGACGGGTCTATCAGCCAGCCTACCCCCGAATGAGCACTGGATTGGCGGGTAGCTGCCGAGTCAACGCCGTTCCGCCGCTCAGGACTCACTTGGGTAAGCTTACACTTCTCCCTTTCCAGGCGATGTAAGGCATCCCACCTTCGACGCCAGTGTTGAGTCCTTGGCGAAAAGCAGACGCGAGAAGCAGTTGTAGTTCTCAGGTTTTCTTTTATTCTGTGTTCAGCTTACAGGTGAAGGCTTCAGCAACGCCCAAAACCTCCCAGCCTCTTATATAGGCAATTCCCGGGTCAATGTGTTACTTTTCCCGCGCCAGCACCCGCGCATGCGCACAGGCGCTGGCGACAGCCTGTCTGGTCCCGGGCAGCTTGCACCTGCCTGGGACTGCCTGCAAATGCCCTGAGCCCGTTTGCAAGGCTCGGGACATAACAGAGGTCATCTAGTCCAACCTCCTGCTCAGGCAGGAAACTCTATACCATTTTGGACAAATGGCTGTCCAGTTTCTTCCTAAAAACTTCCAGTGTTGGAGCATTCACCGCTTCTGGAGGCAGGTTGTTCCACTGGTTAATTGTTCTGTCAGGAAGTTTCTCCTTAGTTCTAGGTTGCTTCTCTCTTTGGTTAGCACATCTAATTCTGTGCTTGAGTGTGTGACCTTATTTTCAGAGTTTCTGCTTTCAATTTTTGATTTTAGTTCATTATAACTGTGCATGTGCTATTCCATGATAGGTTTATAAGCTGTGAACATCATAGGTTTCAGGAAGTGCTTATCCTGAGAACCTGTCAAATGGATGACCTGTTTTAGAGGTCTTAAATGTTCTCTTTGCTGAACACACTTTTGTGTTGATTTTTGAACATACTGATTACTAAGCAACATCTGTATACTAATATCACCACCAATTTGTGTGTATGCTTAAACAGAAATGATGTATTATTTAATTTAGCTTATGTAATATTTAGAACTTTAATGAGAATTTATGTGTCATGTTGTAATGACTTTTTTTTAAAAAAAATGAGTTTCATGGTGATCAAAAGTGATTTTTAAATATGCAATCTGTAACACCCATTATGTAAATGAATGGCTGAGTGCAATAGTCTGTGACTTGAAATTGTCTTCATTGGGATTTTATTTTATTTTTTTTTTGCATTATATAGCACAACAGAGAAAACCCTCTAACTAAAGAAATAAAAGAATTGAAACAAAGAATAACTGAGCATCTAGAACAGCACAAAAACAACAGAATAAGGCTACCTGCATTGAAGCTTGTTCCAAAGAAACAGCTAGCACAAGCATTAAAAGATGCAAATACTGCAATATCAAGTATAAGCACCAATTCACTGCAAGAAACAAACCAACTAATGTACAGCACAGCTGCAGTTATAACAGAATACCTGGGATGCAAAATCAACAAAGAAGAAAAACAAACAAACAGTGCACCAGAAAAATGGAAGGTTAGACTAGAAAATAAGATCAGCAAGTTAAGATCACATGCAAGCAAGCTAGAACAGATGAAAGAAAAGAAGCTGAAGAACAAGAAGACCAAAGAATACCTAATCAAGAAATACCACTTAGAAACAAGGAAGATCAAGGAAGCACTGGAAATAATAAAGCAACAAATAACAGCTATAGCCAGGAAAATCAGTAGATATGAAGCTCGAATTGCAAACTATAGGCAGAACCTCCAATTTCAATCCAATCAGAAACATTTCTACCAATCCATCAATGGAGAAACTGCAAGGAATCAGTCAGTACCTGACAAGGAAGAAACAGTGCAGTTCTGGAAGCAGATATGGGATAACCCAAAGAAATACAACAAGGATGCGGCTTGGTTAAAAGAGGTGGATGCAAATAAAACAGAAGTTGAAATGAAAGAACTAGTAATAACAACAAAAATGGTAGAAAAAAGAGCAAAGAAAATCAAAAATTGGTCAGCACCAGGTGAAGATGAACTGCATGGGTTTTGGTTGAAACATCTAACTGTTATACACCCACTCATTGCCAAGCAGTTCAACAATATACTACAAGGAGGAGAAATTGAAAAGTGGCTAACAACTGGGAAAACCTACCTAATAATGAAAAATCCAGCAAAAGGGGCAACACCAGGTAACTACAGGCCAATTACCTGCTTACCAACAACTTTCAAATTACTAACTGGTGTGGTAGCTGATGCAGTACAACAGCATCTAGTTGAAAACAATCTCTTTCCACCCGAGCAGAAAGGAAACCGCCCCAATAGCAGAGGAACAAAAGATCAACTCCTAATAGACAAAATGATCTTGGAAAACTGCAAGAGAAGGAAGACCAACCTGAATGTGGCATGGATTGACTACAAAAAGGCATTTGACTCTCTGCCACATGATTGGATAATCAAGTGCCTAGAAATAACAGGAGTCAGTAGAAACATCAGAAAATTTGTGCAAAGATCGATGGCACAATGGAAGACACAGTTGCAGATCAATGGTGAGAGACTGGGAGAGGTTAATATCAAGAGAGGAATATTTCAAGGAGATTCATTATCACCATTACTATTTGTTATTGCACTGTTTCCTCTGTCAACAATACTGAATAACTCAGGACATGGCTATCAAACATCAAAAACATCTGCCAGACTATCCCACCTCCTTTATATGGATGATCTGAAGCTGTATGGAAAAACATCATCTGAAATAGAATCGCTGCTCAACACGGTCCGTATATATAGCCAAGATATTGTAATGGAGTTTGGCTTGGACAAATGTGCCACACTTACTATCAAACAAGGAAAAATAATGAAAACTGAAGGAATCAAGATGCCCCACGAAAACAATATTAAGAGTCTGGATGAGGAAGAGTACTAAAATACTTGGGTATCCTTCAAGCTGACAACATCAAGCACACTGAAGTCAAGAAAAAGATTAGAGGTGAATACATCAAGAGAGTGAAGATCTTAAAATCCAAACTCAATGGAGGAAATACCATAAAGGCAATCAACACCTGGGCAATCCCAGTTATTAGGTACACAGCTGGAATAGTGGACTGGACCCAAGCAGAACTAAAAGCAATGGATAGGCAGACCAGAAAAATAATGACAATGAATCATGCCCTTCATCCACGCCGTGACATTGATAGACTTTATCTACCAAGGCAAATAAGTGGGCGTGGAATGCTACAAGTACATCAGATGGTTGAAGAAGAAAAAATGGCTTTGGAAGAATATCTGAAGAACAATGATGAAGATGCACTGAAATTAGTATATCAGGAAGGCTTACTAACTACTGGAGAGACCAAACTGGCCTACAAGAAAGACCAAATGAAGAACAGAATAGAGGCATGGGAAGACAAAGCACTACATGGCCAATACATGAAAAAAATAGCTGGGAAAGCAGATAATAATAAGACCTGGCAATGGCTAAGAGCAGGAAAATTGAAGAAAGAGACCGAGGGACTAATTCTGGCTGCACAAGACCAAGCCTTAAGGACAAATGCATACAAAGTCAAAATTGAGAAGACAGCAACAGACAGTAAGTGCCGCCTATGCAAAGAAGCTGAAGAAACAGTGGACCACTTGGTAAGCTGTTGCAAGAAGATTGCACAGACTGATTACAAGCAGCGGCAGGACAAAGTAGCAACAATGGTGCATTGGAAGATCTGCAAAAAATATCATTTGCCTGTAAGCAAAAACTGGTGGGATCATAAAATAGAGAAAGTCATAGAAATGATAAAATTAAACTGCTCTGGGACTTCAGAATTCAAACAGACAAGCACCTGCAACATAACACCCCAGACTTAACAATTGTCGATAAGAAAGACAAAAACGTCTGGATAGTGGACGTGGCAGTGCCTGGAGATAGCAGAATAGAAGAGAAAGAACTGGAGAAGATAACAAAATACAAAGACCTACAAATAGAAATAGAAAAATTGTGGCAAAAGCAAGCAAGAGGTAGTACCAATAGTAATAGGCGCCTTGGGTGCAATCCCAAAACAACTGGAGCACCACTTGAACACCATTGGCATTGACAAATTCGCTATTAGTCAATTGCAAAAGGCGGCCTTACTAGGAACTGCTTCCATCCTGCGACGATATCTGTAATACCATCAAACATCCACATCTGCCTATCCCAGGTCCTGGGTAAGGACTCGATAGGTAGACAAAATGCCAAATCCAGTCTGAACATCTGGCTGACTGTGCGATGATCGATAATAATAATAGTTGGAGGGACCTTGGAGGTAATCTAGTCCAATCCCCTGCTCAGGCAGGAAACCCTATACCATTTCAGACAAATGGCTGTCCAGTCTCTTCTTAAAAACTTCCAGTGTTGGAGCATTCACCGCTTCTGGAGGCAGGTTGTTCCACTGGTTAATTGTTCTGTCAGGAAGTTTCTCCTTAGTTCTAGGTTGCTTCTCTCTTTGGTTAGCACAGCGGTTCTCAACCTATGGGTCGCGACCCCATTTGGGGTCGATCAACCATTTTTCGGGGGTCGCCAAAGGCGGCGATCCGCCATTTTCTCCCCTCCGGGGGCGGTGCCGCATGCGTGCCGTGCATGGGGGCGGTGCCGCGCCTTTGGGGGCGGTGCCGCACCTGCGCGCCGCGCCTGCGCATAACGTTTGTGTGAAGGGGGTCACCGTCACACAAACGTTGAGAACCGCTGGGTTAGCACATCTAATTCTGTGCTTGAGTGTGTGACCTTATTTTCAGAGTTTCTGCTTTCAATTTTTGATTTTAGTTCATTATAACTGTGTATGTGCTATTCCATGATAGGTTTATAAGCTGTGAACATCATAGGTTTCAGGAAGCGCTTATCCTGAGAACCTGTCAAATGGATGACCTGTCCTAAATGTTCTCTTTGCTGAACACGCTTTTGTGTTGATTTTTGAACATACTGATTACTAAGCAACATCTGTATACTAATATCACCACCAATTTGTGTGTTTGCTTAAACAGAAATGTATTATTTAATTTAGCTTATGTAATATTTAGAACTTTAATGAGAATTCATGTGTCATGTTGTAATGATTTTTTTTAAAAAAATGAGTTTCATGGTGATCAAAAGTGATTTTTAAATATGCAATCTGTAACACCCATTATGTAAATGAATGGCTGAATGCAATAGTCTGTGACTTGAAGTTGTCTTCATTGGGATTTTATTTATTTTTTTTGCATTATATAGCACAACAGAGAAAATAATCCAATGCAAACAATATTTATGTTCAAATAGAATATCTTTATTTGATACAGAAAAAAGAATGATATGCAATCTGTAGGGCAATAACAGCATGGATTAAGCATTCTTTCTTTCCTGTAAAAGAATATTTTTGGATACCATCAATATGAATCAACAACAACCAAATATCCTTAATTAATTCTGAATAAAAGGGGGGGGGAAATAAGATGGTACCTATGAATTCCTGCTATATTGACATTACTTTTGAGGTCTGATCCTCAGCTAAGACTGTTCCAGGACTCTTTTGTGATGCCCATTGGAAATGCATAAAGACCCACTTGTAAACATTTTATTTTTATACAGCAAAACTGAAGTATGCCACATGGAATGAGCAATGCTCAATGGCTGTTTCCACAATGACACATTTCCAGGACATTGATACATTTCTGTGCAGACTCCAAAGGTGAGTAGTCATGGCTCAGTTTCCCAGTGTACATACCTGTGGCAAAAAAGGATGTAGAGATGAATGATGATCACATTTGAGCATTCATATCTGGTTTGGATATGATTCGCAATATGACTGATATTTGATTCAACTATCTATATTCATTTATAGGATACCTAGGAAAGGATCCAATGTATAAACGACTTCAGATATCATTCCAAATTATGGAAATAATTTGTACAGAATGTGTAGGATCAACAAGCTTGTTTCAACTCCAATATCCATGATGGATTAACCTGTATAGCTTTCCTTTCCTCTCTTTGCCTACCTTGTACCTTCTCTTTCTCCCTCTTTCTCCCTCCCTCCCTCTCTTTCTCCCTCCTATCACTTACTTCTCCCTCTTCTATCACATGCCTCTTCCCTTTTTCATTTTCTGCTATCCTCTCATATTTTATCTGTTTTCCTCCTCTATTTTCAGTTTTTATCTGACTCAAAGTAGAATTTGTGTTGTATCATTTTAAATGGCAACATTACCACACCTGAGTGCCGTCAAAGGTGGCAATCTCCTCTTTCCTTTATTGACCATTGAAATGGACACCCTTCTCCTCTTCAGTGATTGCTCTGCACACGTGCCAAAAATAGAACATGAATTGGTCAACTCTCTAGCACAGTGATGGCGAACCTTTTAGAGACCGAGTGCCCAAACTGCAACCCAAAACCCACTTATGCATCGTCGGGTGCCGGGTGGGTGTGGCCCATTGGCTGGATGTGGCCCATTGGCTGGGTGTGGCCAATTGGGGTGTGTGTGGCCCATTGGGTGGGCATGGCTGCGGTGGTAACGGCACACTGGGTGGGACTAAAAAGTTCAATCAATCAATTCCAACTTTTTTTTCCCCGCGAGAAGTTGAAATTGACTGATTGATTGAACTTTTTTTTTTTGCACATGGCGGCGGAGGCCTAAAGCGAAAAGGTTTTATAAAACCCAGCTGAAGGTCTAGGACTGAGGCAATAGTGTGCGTGCCCATAGAGAGGGCTCTGAGTGCTGCCTCTGGCACCCATGCCATAGGTTCGCCACCATTGCTCTAGCACTTTGGAGTCAACATTATCAATGCCCGGAGAACAGTTCTTCTCAATTAATGCTCTTCAGATGTGCTGGATTATTCCCCCTTTATACACATTCATCATAGTTGGACTATAGATTTATGAGCATTGTATCCCAATGTACCTACAGCAGAGAACATCAGGTTGGGGATGCTGCTTTATTATTTTGGAAAATACTGTGTCATACGTTCCCTTTGAGATTTGGTTGGCATGCTTTTAATTCAGTCTTTTTAATGTGTGGTTATCTTTCCATCTCAGATGTAAACTTCATCTTGCTGTAATAGTTACACAACATAAATATTAATTGCTAACTTGGTAAACCTGATTATTCTGCTACAGGTTTCAGGGAGGGAACATTAAAGCCTTCAGTATTAGCAGTGAAATACAAAGGAATACGATTTAGGGCCCAATCCCTGATATAACAAGAATTGCTCATTTCCTTCCAGCCAAACAGCATTATTGGCATGGTACTGGATGGCATCTTATTCAAATAGGCAATACAGTATCAGTTTGCCTAGCATGGAAAGTCCAAGAATATACTGTATGAAGAGGACATAATTTAGGGAGGAAAAAAATGCATACTCAAGAGCTGCTGGACTTCTAATCTTGAACTTAGTTTGAACAGGTTAAACTTTGATTAGGCTAAAATACTTTCTAAGGATGAGTTTAAAAGAGAATCAGAAAGTTTGTTCACACAGACAGTTTACATCAGAGCAAATCACCGCATCAATCTTTTTCAGTGGATGCCCAGACTATATTTCCTGTTCAGAAATTATTTCACACTCAAACATCCAACATATCTAGCTACATATTTTCTACAATATTTCAGTTTGTGGTATGCTTTTCACATGTAAATCCAAATATTCTTAGAGTAGCACTACATCGCACTTTTTTGAGCCATAGGCATTTTCCCCACATAATTTCATTGAGAAATATTGTGTTGTTTTAAGGGTGTGACATAGCCACTCTTCACCCCAAACGTGGATTAATCCTCAGTTATATCTTGAGGGCTTCTTTTCTTTCCTTTTACTTTTAAGAGGGCTGAAGTGGAAGTTTTAGTTCTGCATCAAGAAACCCCTCTATTCATTATTATAACTTGAAAATGAGATATAACTCTCAAATTTATTTAACTGAAGCGTTAAATCAAGTTTCATTCAACCTTCCCTGCTCTCGTGCCCTGTAGGCAAGTTGGGACTGCTACTCCCAGATTTAATTAATTTGTTCAATTAATATGCTGTCAAGCCTTCAAAAGCTGTAAAAACTGGTCATCTTGCCTGGAATATATATATATATAAATTAACTTGGCTGCTGGACTCAGTACATCAGCATCAGACCATCCCATTGCAGATGTTTGAAGGTAGCATGGACCATTTGATTGCTACACTTCTATGTCTTGTCTCCCAGGCAAGTTTCACCATAATCCAACAAGAGATTATGCTCCAGGCTACTTTGGGTTACAAATGTCTCTTATTGGAGTCAGTTTCAGACAAAGCAGAAGAATTTCTTCCATCGGCATTTAGAGAGAGTTTTGATTCCTTTGGCTGTCATCTTCTTTTCCTGCTGGGCTTTGTATTCAACTGCACTAACAATGGCTGTGTCAAAAACCTCCTTCAGATTCTTTTGAGTCAAAGCAGAGCACTCTACATAAGTCTGAGCCCGGATTTTTTCAGCCAGGCCTTCTGCTTGCGTTCTCGGCACAGGTTTTACATGGTAGCGGTTCAGGCTGATTAGGACTTTAACATCATCTCTCAGGTCAGCTTGTGTCCCTACTAGCACCACTGGTGTTTGGGGATTGTGAGTTCTTATTTCTGGAATCCATTTTTCTGTAATGTTTTGGAAGGAGGTGGGATTTACAACACTGAAGCAAACCAGAAAGACATCTGTGTCAGAGTAACAGAGAGAGCGGAGGCAATCAAAGTCTTCCTATACAGGGAAAAGAAACATGGAGATCAATTTGTGTCAAACATTTACTGTACCAATTGCACTTAGTAGGCACTGAATCTCGTCTTTGCCACAAAACTCCAAAGCTGAACTTTTCCAACTTTCAACCACAAAATCATATAAAGGTTAGAAATTATTTGAGTTTTTCCCAAGTGCTTTTAAGAGGAAAACTAAGCCAGTTAATAGCCACTAAATATAAAATTAATTGTTCATTTCACATATCACACTAAGCTTAAAACCAAACCAAACATATTTTGGCTTAGCATGTTGGGTAAACCCTACCATTACAGCTTATGGCCAGAGTTCCTAACTGAGATAGGACATCAATGTCCCTGTGGAACCTTGTTTTGTTCTTCAGATTTTATTTTTTGAAACATTGATCATTGAAATTAATATATGGGAAGCCAATGATCTTCAGCCTCATATATAGTTTCCAAGAATGCATTTTTTTTTATTCCCAATTTTTTTTCTAGCCTGGGCTGCTCATAAACTCCAGAGGCATTCTTAGAAAATAAAACCGGTAGGTAGCTACAGCCAAGTGCTTTATCTGGAATGTGCCCAGCAAAAAACAGGAAAAAGCTGAGGTGTTAAGAAACATCCTGGAGGAATATGGCAGGTGATGAGTGGAGAATAACTTCACCATTTTGCCTTCTGTAAAATGGATGTTTGTGAATCAGATATATCCCATCTGGTAGCCATTCTCTGAGCATATTCAGAACATACTCTCAAAATCCCAGATGTGCCCCTTGCTCCCAAAATATTAAGGTCTCCCAATTGATGGCTAGTGTTATGTGTAAATACAGCGACTGTGGCTTAGTTAACAAATTATGTTTTCAAAAATAGGTTAATTCACTAACTAGACCACTGAAGAAGAGAGAGACTTTTAATGCCCATTAAAATGGCTTCTCAGTCACACAAACAATCAGATCCAAAACTCATGTCCCAATTAAATTTCAGAGTTCATACTTCTCTTAAAAAGTCATGGGGCTCCAGACATAATATTTCACAAAAGGAATTCTTTCTGCAAAAAAACCCCAATATATTTCAGTTAGCAAGCCATAAGTCACACAAACAAGAAAACTTTGTTTGTTTGTTAGATTTATAACCCAGCTTTTTTTTTTCAGGAATGCAAGACTGCATCCATATTTAGCATATTATACAACTACAAGATTTTCAGTTCAAAGGTTATTTCACACAAGAACCTGCCAGAAGGAAACACTGTGTGTCTCCTCTCCAATACAGAAATATTATTTTAATGTAAAGTGTGCCAGAACTATGTTGTAGATTGTTACTGAATGTCAGTAATTTTTTTTACTGAATTATTTTTATTATTTTTTTTCTGATATCATCCTTAGCATGGCATTTGAGCCACAGCTGCAAATATTCTTTACTTATAGGCCCCACCTGTCCTGCAGTGTCCCACAACTGGATACGAACGGGTGCACCATCAATCAAGACTTGAACTATAAAGAGAAAGAAAAAAATGACTAAGTAATTGATTTATATCATTCAGCTTCTCTAGCATCAACCTTGTTTTATTCCCCAGAGAGGACTCCTTGAAAGTTGGGAAGCTACACAAATATTACCCCAAATGCTGGAGTGGGAATATTTGAAAATACCGAGCAAATGCTGTGTAGAAGATTTATTACTAAAGCACACCCAGCTTTAATTTTAACTAATAATTTTAACCTGCATTGATGTATTGCCTCTGTCTGGCCACCTACATCTTAACAAACAATTGCAAGAAAAGTATATATTCCATCTTAAAGAAAACATGAGCCAGTTTTTCCAGGTCCTCCAGTATCTATGTTCCACACCCCCATCTATATTGAGGTGCTGAACCAATAACTGAGAGTGGATGCCATTGTGCCTATGATCTAAGTAGAGGCATTATGAAACTTTGGATCACCCTTTCATAATCTGATGTTTTAAGATGATAGTTTCTATCAACTCCAGCCAGCATGACCCCTGAGAAGGCACCAGAAAAGTCATACAATTTCAAATTTGGCTGCTTTTCTGCATATGGGGCAGTGTTGTTAACACCCAGTCAGGTAGAAAGGTGGCGGTCAAACAATGGAGCATATTCAGCTAGCCAAACATTTAGACACAGAAGACCAGGATTAGTGCAGCTGCTTCCTAGCTATTATTATTGATATAGTGCCTCAGGTTGAATAGGCAAGGCTTTAGGTACCAAAACACAGAACCAGGTCTGAGCTGCAGTCATCCCAATTGGTAAATGGCTCTTTAGTATCTGTATGCCATATTTAGCCAACACAAATAAACGCATACACAGTTAAACATGATGTCCTTGTATCTCTTACAGTATATGAAAGTAACTTTTCAAAAAGCAGGCAATTGAAAAGTAAGAAGTCTACATGTTCAGCTACCCTTTCTCCTTTTTGCCACCTCTGAATGTTCTGGGCCCTGATGTCTATGCTGCATATCCGGAGTTGTTTACTGTTAACAGCGAAACTTTATTAGTATTTGCCACAAACACCATTGCGTAATTGCAATGAACTCTGATAAAGTTTTTAAAAACAACTCCACCCAGCAGGCAGAGAAGTTTTTCTTTTACCTACCTTCATGTTTTGTTCATTTTAGCTATAACAGACCAGGATTAGCCCACTAATGGTCGTAATCTCTGTGACATAAGATATTTGAAAGCAGGGCGCTACTCTCACGTGGGCATTTGAGAGTAAAAATTCCCAACTCCCTCTAGCTTCTCCATTGCAAGGTGCGCTTGTTCTCAAGATTGCTGAAGCAGTGGGGGGTCTGGCAGCTCCCAACAGTTTCCATAAGAACAACCTGTCATTAAGCCTGCAGTCCCTTAGGGCTGAAACTGGCATGGCCTTCCTTTTTTCTCTTATTGCTTCTAGCAACTCTTCAAAGCAGCATATATCTATCCTTGCATTTGTGGGCCAAAGCAATTGGATCTGAACTGATAAAACCAGCAGGGCAAGTTGAGTGGGAAAAGCAAAACAAAGACATATATATGGTAACTGGTAATTTTGTGTCTTTCTTTCTTTCTTTCTTTCTTTCTTTCTTTCTTTCTTTCTTTCTTTCTTTCTTTCTTTCTTTCTTTCTTTCTCTCTCTCTCTCTCTCTCTCCTTCCTTCCTTCCCTTTCTTTCTTTTCCTTCCTTCCTTCCTTTCTTTCCTCATAAATAAGGTAACTTTCTTGTATGCCATTTCTTTCATAAACACAGCTGATTTATTAACTCACATAAGTAACAAACAATATATCAACAGTCTTGCAAGCCATTAGCCATTTGTTAGTCTAAAAAGTATACATTTAAAAATATAGTCTGCTAAATGTCGAGTATAAAAAAACTATTTTAAAATAAATTTTACCTCCTAATTTTTCAAATATTTCCATAGTTCCTTGTTAACCCAATACAAGAAAAAATTTAAATATTGGCATCATAATTTAATAATGAGATTGGTCAGGTCCAGGCTTTAAAATAAAACTTTAAAATACAGCTATTCAATTCACAAAATTCAGAGTGTAAGTGGCTTACACGTTGTCTGATGGACATTGACTGAGGACTGAGGAAATAATCAGGGAGAACCCACCACCTTTTATCAATACATTTTTCCTACTGTTCAATCCAATCCTGTTGTGTGGGATAGCTAAGATTAAATACTCTTGTCCTCTCCTTAGTGGTGGCTTTCTGCTACTTGAGGATAATGAAATTTTGTCTTCTTGCCTCTAAACTAAATATGTCAGGTGCTCTGATCTCTGCAGCTGCAAAGGATTTCACAACAAACTATTCAAGTATTCAGAGAAAAAAATGACAGGCGTGGAGGTACAGGATGAAAATTAAAAATAAACCTTCAAAAAACGGCCCCACAGCTCCCTGCCCCCAACAAACAAACTCCTTTGAATAAGTCTATGTTTGTAGAAAAGAACTGAGAACAATTCACTCTCCTGTAACCATTTGCAAAAACTGTGGAAAACTAGCTGAAAATGCAGGAAGCAGAGGAGATAGGTGATAAAAATAAATCAAGGCAAAATGCACAATTAGCAGGAGTGTGTAATGGAGGAAAGGAGACATCCTGTCTTAAAGGAGACAACAGAAGGTACTTAACACCAAGTAGAGATATTGACAGGGTGTCCTTGAGTACAGAGAAGGTTTTTTTTTTATTTTGGTGAAACCGGAGTCTGCTAATCTTTTCTCAGGCATCTTGTCATTGGGGAAATGAAGGCTTAGTAGTATTTGCAGTCCTGTTCTGGATGAAATAACTCTTATTGCCTCTGGGTCTTTCGGTACAATCAGGCAAAGGCTCTGTCTGAGTCACCTCAAAATCCTTATACACCCTGTCAGCTGTACTTTTGTCACCTTGCAACACAGTCACAAGTCTCCACAGCACATGGAGGACTTTTCTGGAGTCGGTTCATTGCCTTGGCTGGTCTTATAGAACTTATAGAGTTGGAAGAAACCTTGGTGGTCTTCTAATCCAACCCCAAGCAGGAGACCCTATACCAGTGATGGCGAACCTTTTAGGGACCGAGTGCCCAAACTGCAACCCAAAACCCACTTATGCATCATCGGGTGCCAGGTGGGTGTGGCCCATTAGGTGGATGTGGCCCATTGGGTGGGCGTAGCTGCAGTGGTAACGGCAGACTGAGTGGGACTAAAAAGTTCAATCAATCAATTCCAACTTTGCAAGATCTTTTTTTTTCCCACGAGAAGTTGAAATTGACTGATTGATCCTTTTTTTTTTTTTGCACACAGCGGCAGAGGCCTAAAGCAAAAAGGTTTTATAAAACCCAGCTGAAGGCCTAGGACTGGGGTGACGGCACGCATGCCCACAAAGAGGGCTCTGAGTGCCGCCTCTGGCACCCGTGCCATAGGTTCGCCACCACTGCCCTATACTCTTTCAACAAATACTGCCTAATCTCCTCTTTAAAACCTCCAGTGATGTCTGAAGTCTCCTTTTTGGAGGGGGGGGGGAAATGGATGTGCTAAGGCAGTGATGGCGAACCTTTTAGAGACCGAGTGCCCAAAAACTGGTCCCGCCCCTGCTCCACCCTCTGTCCCGCCCCCACTCTGCCCCCCATCCCCCACGCCACCTGCCTGAAGGGCCACTCACCGCCTCCAGGGCCCGCTGCAGATCGCCCAGGCAACTCAGCAGCACTAGGGCGGCCACGCCCTCTCCCCACGCCCTGCAACATCAACTGTGCACAATGGGGGGTGAGGGCAGAGTCTTGTCTACGCTGCCTGGCTGCCATGTCCTTGGCTGTGCTGCTCCGAGTGGGCCACGCTCAGGGGCGACTCTCCTTCAGGGGGGTTGCTGGAGAGGAGGGGGTCGCAGGGGAGGAGAGGCTGGGGCAATGGCACGTGTGCCCACAGAGAGGGTTCCAAGTGCCGCCTCTGGCATCCGTGCCATAGGTTTGCCACCACTGTGCTAAGGGTAGTACTTAGATATTCATGGCACAGCCATTCAGATATGGAAAAAATGAACCCAAATTATAGATTGTGTCTGAGGCACAATTTCTTGTCTAGATATCTGGAGGCTTTCTGGAGCGGATCAGGAGCAGGAAGGTGCAGAGATAAGAGCCTTTTTCTGAATACAGTGGTTTATACATTGTGCTAAGCCATAATGTGGGTAGTTGTGTGTTGAGTATGGCCATATCAATCAGACTCTTTACCACCACCACCCCTCTATTGTGAATGCCTCATGAACTATTCGCCAAACCCCCATGAATTTTTATAGGCAGATTCTCTCATCTGTTTGCTCAGTTCTTGCCTGGAGGTTGGATGAAGAGAAAGTTGGTGGAAGGAACAAAACAGAAAAAATAAAGAAAACCAGTTCCAGAGGACTTCTCACTACTATGAAGCTTTAGAAGTATAAAATCTATTGAAATGTAAACAAAGGTGTGAAAACATGGCTCTATGGCCTTGCCTGGGATGCATAGAGGAGCACACAGTTGTCGGGCTGGTTAGCACCCTGAAAGCCTTCCCTCTGCCTTTTAATTGATTTTTAACATTGGATTTCAATCACCCTTGCCTCCCTTGCCTGTTTAAGTAGTGTATATTGGAGGTGGTTATCATCTGAAAGCTGAATGCAATGAAATTTCATTTTAATGTATGCTGATTAAAATGACAATAAAGTTATTCCATTCCATTCCATTCTATTCTTTAAATTTTATACACTGTTTTTTATGTTTTAATATTTTATTCGTATACCACCCATAGTTCCTCTGCGAGGAAGATGGGCAGTTCCAAAATTGGATTAAATAATATAATAAGACTCTCAAGAATGGGATGATGTGTATATGAGTGTGTATGAATATGCACACACATTCATACACAAACACCACCAGGAAATGTCTGGGCTAAAGAGTAAAGTGGGAAGTAAAAAAAAAATAAGAAGAAGGCAATAGAAACCACTTCCGTATTGCTGTCAAGAAGACAATATCAGTTTATCCTTGAAACTATCTGCTGGAAACCTCAATATCCTTTTCAAAACACACAGTTGAGTGTTTCAAGCCTGTCAGGAAATGAGTTCAGCACAAATCATAATTCAGTATTTTTCAGTTTTGGCAACTTTAAGATATGTGGATTTCAGCTCCCAGAATTCTCCCCCCCAAGTTTTTTATTAATTTTCCAATATTACATTTACATATTTGAAAAGTAGTGTGGTGGCTGAGCATAGTAATTCCATTACATTTGAATATCATCAGTACAAATCTCAAAGTATTACAACAATTAATCCCCTCTCTTTCCCCCATAATATCTACTTCCTCATATTCGGACCAACACAGTTCTTATTCTATCAATCAAACAAAAAAATACTTTTCTAATATTCATCAATAATCTTCAGTCTATACATATCTTAATTGATTTGACATTCCATCTTTTAGACAATAACCTAGTACGTTTTTCTTAACTTTAATTTCCCATTGATATTTAAATTTGATGTTTAATCTTTATCAGTTTTGGCAACTTTAAGATATGTGTTTTCAGCTGCCAGAATTCTCTAGGCAGCATGTATGCCTGGCATGCTGGCTGGGGATTTCTGGGAGTTGAAGTTCACACACCTTAAAGTTGTCAAGTTTAAAAAAAATATTGTGGTAATATAACACAATAAGGCACCTCCACAGCACAATAGAAGTAGTAACCAATGCACCAACTGGAGAAGGGATCCCCTTTTCCTAGTACAAAATAATATGTGGTACTTTTTCTATTAGAAAACATAAGTGGTCATTTAAATGGAAACAGAGGCATTTTGGCATTACAGGAAAAAGAAGGAAATCTTGAAAATGACATAAAATTAAGGACCATCCAAAGACTATTGTTTAAAAAACAGGAAAAATGTGTACATTTCTGGGTGCAATAATGTTAGTTTTCATCTTAGGCCATGACATTCCCCAGTATGCATATTCTTATATGTGTTGAATTGTTACCCATATCAGTGTTCCAATCCCCAAACAGCAAAACTGAGAGAAGCTGTAATCCACCATGTATAGACTATGTGCTATGCTGACTTTTTGTGATAAAATTACTCTAAATGAGAATAGAGAGAGAGAAAGAGAGCAGGACAGACAGGTGTTAGACAGTCAACAATTAAAAGGCAGCCATCAGATTTCTCTGCAATTATTTTAATGTCCAGACAGCCTCCTGGGAAGCAAAGTCCTACAAGTTGTGAATTAAAAGGTAGAAAAATAAAGCAAAGCAAGCAAACTCTTCCTAAGTATGCCATGTGCATATACATCGAAATTCACATTAGGGAAAGCCCATTGCATGTTTTGGAACTGGAGCAAAAAAAGTGGAGTAACCTGAAAGTGTTCTCCTAATGGTAAAAACTTTGCAATACATGGAAACACTGACAAAAGTCCCTGATAGGGCGGCCCTCTTTCCTCTTTTCTGCTGTATCAAATAAGTCCAGTAAAAAGCACCTCGCTTTACCAACCACGGTCGTGAATACAGGTAGTCCTCGGCTTAAAACCACAATTAAACCCCAAATTTCTATTGCTAAGTGAGACATTTAAGTGAGTTTTACCCCATTTTATGACCTTTCTTGCCACAGTTGTTAAGTGAATCAATGCAGTTGTTAAGTAAGTATCATGGTTGCTAAGTCAATCTGGCTTCCTCACTGAATTTGCTCGTCAGAAGGTGGGAAAAGGTGATCACATGACCTCCCCGGAACACCGCAGCCGTCATAAATACGAACCAGTTGCGCCAAAGCATCTGAATTTTGATCACGTGACTGCGGGGGATGCCACAATGAAAAAGGATCATGTCACTTTTTTCAGTGCCGTTGTAACTTCAAACAGTCACTAAATGAACTGTTGTAAGTTGGGGACTACCTGTACAATATGCAATATGGTCTTTTTGAAAATGGATTTGGAGCCAAATATGGCTCTGAAGAGGAAGCAGTCTTCTTCAGGACATATAAAAAGCAAGTCAGGGCGGAATTGGGTGGTTAAACATGGACACAGAAAGAAAACCAGCTTGAATTTATTTTACATACAGGTAGTCCTCGACTTATAACCTATTAACCGGTCAAAGTTATAGCGGCACTGAAAAAAGTGATTTATGACCACTTTTCACACTTACGACTTTTGAGGCATCCTCACAGTTATGGGATCAAACTTGGGGTGCTTGGCAACCGGTACATATTTACGATGGTTGCAGCATCTTGGGGTCCTGGGATGGTCATCTGCAACCTTCTTAGGGAGCTTCTGACAAGCAAAGTCAATGGGAAAAGCCAGATTCACTTAATGATTGCATGATTCGCATAACTGTAGTGATGGCAAAAAGGTAATAAAATGGGCCATGATTCACTTCACAAATGTCTTGCTTAACAAGTGAAATTTTGGGCTCAGTTATGATTGTAAATCAACAACTACCTAGGAAATGTCTTTGGCCAGCATTCTACATCTTTCTGATCACAGACAAGATATAGCCCTTACTGATTTTTTTAGACTTCAGCCAGCCTTGGATTCCTCTTTCTTTTGTTATAGTACCTTGCAAAATGTTTTATGATCTATGACAGTGATGGCAAATCTTTTAGAGACCAAGTGCCCCAAAACTGCCCCCCACCCGTCCCCGCTCCACCCTGTCCACTGGGCCACCCACCAGCTCCACAGCCCACCACAAATCACCCAGGTAGCCCAGCAGCACCATGGTGGCCACGCCCTCCACCTGTGCCCCGCAGCATCATCTGCGCGTGATGGGGTGCAAGGGAGGAGTCTTGTCCCTGCTGCCCGGCTACCATGTCCTTGGCTGCGCTGCTTCATGTGGGCCATGCCTGGGGGCAACTCTCCTCCGGGGGGGGGCTGCTGGTAAGGAGGGGGCCAGGGGAGGAGGCGGGGCTGGGGGGACGGTGCGTGTGCCCATAGAAAGGGCTCTGTGTGCCGCCTCTGGCACGCTTGCCATAGGTTTACCACCACTGATCTATGATCTATTACTTGCTGTTTATATGTACAGTGTGAGCTTATGCATCACAGACAAATTCCATGTGTGTCCAATCACACTTGGCCAATAAAGAATTCTATTCTATTCTATTCTGTTCTGTTCTGTTCTAGTCTAGTCTAGTCTAGTCTAGTCTATGATCATTTTGCCAATTAAAATATTATTGCACTGATCTATGAGTACATATAGTCTAATCTCCACTGGATGATGGACTGAGGTAATACAATGCCTACTCAACCTACAAATAGCAGAAGTGAAAGAAGCCCTACCTTTGTTAAGGCCAGGACACAACTATGACTGTTGCCAAAGCTTAGCTGTAAAGAAAGAAGACTAACCTGTTCCTGATCAAAGAGTTGCTTAGATTCTTACTTCAAGATAGTGGGCATTTCCCGCTTGTCTCATTTCTCATTTCAATACTTGACAAACCCACATTGTAAATATAAAATAGTCGCTATGCCCAGAGCATTAGTGTGCAAAAAAATCTGATGCCATATTTTGTGTGAAATACAGTATATGCCTTAATACTGGTATCGTATAACATGGTAAAAATGCCATTTGGTGTGACTTTTACTCTCCACAGGTCTGATCATGGCCCCTCAAGAAAACCTCTCTTGTCTACTACAATGTACTCTTTATGGTGTTACCTTTGAAAACACCCTGGAAGTTGCAGCAAAAAGCTAATATAAGGATCAAGGATCACATCATGTTTATATTTTAAAAAATGCCAATTATTTACCAGGTATTATTTAAGCAGCTGGTATTGAACTATCAAGCTCTAGGAGGCATAGAACTTTATCGATGATGGTGTGCATCCATTAAGACCTGTTGATTTTTCTGAAAATATTCTAGACCTTGAGAGTCTCATTTATTTGGGACAAAGTGAGCATTTTTTTCCTCCATCATCTGCAGGCCACAGAATATACGCTGTCTATGTAATTAGAAAACCTATAAAGATGCATCTATTTTAGCATTAACCTATTTACTTTTAATTATTTAATATTAATACATGTTATATTTAATATTTACCTTTTTGTTATCTTTTAATTATTGTTATCCAGTTTGAGTGCTCATTTGAAAAGAAAGGTCAGGTCCAGATCAAATAAATAGATAAAATGATTAAGATAGCAGAGGAAGATTAAGAGCAAGAAGGGGAACAAAACTGATGGGACTCTTCCAAAGAAAAACTTTTTTGTTTAGAGTAAAAATGAGAATGGGGAGACATCGCAGAGATATCTAAACATCGATTCTCACCGGATCAAGGTTGACTTAGCCTTCCATCCTTCTGAGGTTGATAAAATGAGGATCCAGGTTATTGCGGGCAACATGCTGACTCTGTAAACCGCTTAGAGGGGTCTGTAAAGCACTGTGAAGCGATATATAAGTCTAAGTGCTATTGCTATTGCTCTCATGGCATGGAAAAAGTAGAGTGAGGGAAGTTATTTTTCTCTTGCACAGTATTAAAACAGGGTACAACCCACTTAAATCAAACTTTGAGTAGAAAGAGACTCAAGATTAATACTTGCTAACACAAGGCACAATTAAACTACCGTATTCACCATCAGATGTAGACACTAGCAGTTTCAAGACACTACCAGAAACAAGAAGAATTCATAAAGGATCAAGCTATCAATGGCTACTAGACTGGATGACCATGTCCTGAATCACAGACAGCACCTCAAATACCAGCTATTTGCAAAGTTGATTATCATATTGATGTATTCTTATTGTGCCCTTTTTCATTGTTTATTTTATGGGTCTATTATTTTGCTTCTGTTCTGTTTACACTTCTTTTATCTTCTTCCTTTTTATTATGGTAAGATGCCTAGAGTAGCCCCATGGCAAGATAGGTGGTAAATAAATTCAACAAATAAGTTTCACTTATGAAATGGCTAAAATTTTTGCTTATTTAAAGGACCATTCACAAGAGAGATATGTTATTGTATGGAGAAGATGGATAGAATATGTTCAGAAGAAATATGGAAGTACAAAGTTTCATTTATTTTATGAGTAATGGATTTGTTTATAAACTTATGATGTTAAGTTTGAAGAGAGTTAAGGGTTAGTATGATTTTGGTTATTGTATAATTAGTAAACTTAAATAGATTATATTTAATATGTTTGTATAACCCTCTACTTGGCTCTGGGAAGTGGGGGGGAGGGGACGGGGGGGAGGGGGGGAGGATGGGTTGAAGGTTAAATAGCTCAGATAAGTAGAAATAGTTTTATTGTATATAATATTGATGTTTTAATTTGGAGAGAGGAATTGCTCAGGCATTTCCTCTGGACAGCATCTGGAGTGAGAAGATAGGAGGAAGGGGAGAAGTAAGTAGGAAGGTTGAGGAGAAAGGAGGAGAGGGGGAGAGTGAGGAAGAAGAGGGAAAGAGGGAAGTGAGAGAAGAGGTTAGAGGGTGGATGCGGTTTGGGGGGAAATGGGTGAGCAATACCGAACGTTATGTGTATAAATTTATTTTACTCTTTATCTGATGTATTTTTTATGAATGTAATGCAAAATTGAAAATAAAAAATAAAATTAAAAAAACAAAAACAAAAATAAAACCCAAATAAGTTTCACTGGAGGAGCTATTACCCTCTTGGATGCATCTGCTACACCACCACATGATAGCAATAAAATTGGGCGGCAACATTGACCTAATCCAGCAGAATTCCTATGTACTAAGGTACGCAAGTATGCCTTTTTTCCCCAGGGATTCACCAAATAAGCATGGTAAACTGATATGAGGAAGTTTATCTCCACCCCTCTCATACAGATTTGTAGGTCTTGTTTCAATCTTGCTTTGGCCTCCCCTGTAAATGATGCAGGAAAGTTTCAGTGTAATAAAGAAACAGGTTAAGCAGGAAAGTTTGGTGGGTGACAGTCAATATTTACTGACCCCAAGAGCAGAACTGTCTTGCAATGTGAAATATCAGTAGTTCTGATCTTAGCATACATGCATGGGAAAATATTATTTTTCAATATTATCTGAAATACTAGTCTTCCCTATCAGCCCAACCTAATGACCTCTGCATGCACAGGACAACAATTTGACATTTCCAGCTAGTATACTGATTACAAATGATAAGAGTTGTAGTTCAACTATCTGGAGAGGAGCAGGTTGAATGATTCTGTTCTTTATTCTTGCACATGATTCATGATGGATTATCTCATGCTTTTGAGAAACCCTGAACAGTTTCCTCTGTACTCATTTAAACCAGTTCCACAAGGCTACTCAGTTTTTACTTATTTAATTAATTCATTTATATTTGCCTTTGTTTTACCAATCCTCATTGGGCAGTTGCCTGGAACTGTGCACCAATTGCCTTTAACTCTTGTATAAACTTAGTTCACCCATCATAATCAGTTCTAATGTGGTTAGTTGAGTGTTAGTTTATTATGTGTACTCAGCTGATGAAACATATTTAATGTGATACATGGACTAGCCACAGTGAAGCAAAGTCTTACATTTAGGCAGGAAAAACCAAAGGTACAAATACAGATTGGGCGAGATCTGGCTTAAAATCAGTAACTGTGAGAGGGATCTTGGAGTCCTAGTGGACGATCACTTGACTATGAGCCAGCAGTGTGCAGGAGCAACCAAAAAAGCTAATACAATCCTGGGTTGTATAAACAGAGGCATAGAATCAAGATCACGCAAGGTATTAGTACCGCTTTATAAAACCCTAGTGGGACCACACCTGGAATACTGCAGCCAGTTTTGGTCACCATATCACAAAAAAGATGTTGAGAGTTTAGAAAAAATTCAGAGAAGAGCAACAAAGATAATCAAAGGCCTGGAGACTAAAACATACAAAGAACAGCTGCAGGACTTGGGTTTGGCTAGTCTAAAGAAAAAAAGAAATAGAGGAGACATGATATCAGTGTTCCATATCTGAGGGGGCTGCCACAAGACAGAGGGGGCCAGATTGTTCACCAGAGCACCAGAGAGAAGGATGAGAAACAATGGTTGGAAACTGATCAAAGAAAGAAGCAAACTGGAATTAAGGAGAAACTTCCTGACAGAGAGGACAATCAACCAGTGAAACAGCTTGCCCCCAGAAATCGTGGGTGCTCCATCACTGGAGATTTTTAAGAAGAGACTAGACATTCACCTGTCTGAGATGGTATAGGTTTTCCTGCTTGAGCAGGGGGCTGGACTAGAAGACCTCCAAGGTCCCTTCCAGCTCTATTCTATTCTATTCTATTCTATTCTATTCTATTCACTCCTTGTGTGTTTGAAGAAAAAATCTTTCTAGCAAATGTTAACCCTGTTTTACCCCAGGAATGTAGTCATTTTTTAACTACATGTTAGATAATGTGCTATTTGCAAATGATGCCAATATTAAATTTTGAGTGTAGGAAAATGTAGTATTTTCACCACAGAAGGTAAACCCTCACCAATAGACAAGATATTTAGTGCAATTTCATTGGATGGGAAACCTTGTGTGGGATTATTCTAAAGCAGTTTAGTCTTCCAATTATAGCTGTTGAGATTTGAATGTAAGACTTAGATCGCCACCTGTTTATAAACTGGGAAACAATTAACATCCCTTCATTTTGTTGAACTAAAATGAAAGGACAACTACGGAGAACTGGATTCTGTTTGAAGCATTCCAGTCTACTGAAAGCCACTGATTGGGCTAGAGTAGTATTCAAGGATCAACTCTACAAAATCTCACTGGGCAGCCCTAGGGAGTCTATCTTTTAGTGTTGCTGCTGTAGGAAGATGAAAAGAGAGAAAGATTAAACCACACTGTATCCTGATACTTAGAGTCCTTGGAAAAGTGTTGAAAACAAACAAGCATCTTTAGAAATTGTTTTGAGGAAATCATATTATGCAAAGCAAATAAGGAAAATTGCAACCTGTAGTAGTTCCTCATCAGGGTTAGTCCTCACTTGTTCCCCTAAGGTTAGAGATCTGCTGTCCTGAAAACAGAAGAAAAGGCACAAACAGGAAGGCATTTTTGGCATTCACTATCTGGTCTTAATCAAAGTGAGCAGGGGAAACATCTAGCCTTCTTCAGATTCCAGATATTGTTGAAATACACCTTCCAGAAGCTGTCACTATCGGCCTTTTCACTAGAGTTGTTGGGAGTTGAACTTGGAGGCTCAAGCTTCCATTCTACTAGATTACATTTTTAAAAAGAATTTTCAAAAAAAAAAAGATCCAATATTACTTTTGTAGTATTGTTTTTAAAAAAGGAGAAAATAGTTGTTTAGGAAAGACTGATCCCAAAAAAAGTGCTTCTTATCATGTATTCCTTCTATCACATCAGATTTTAAAAGCAGGTACAACATGTAATGAGCTAAATACACTGTATATTAAACGTGTACCAGTGGAATGATCTCTGTAATCTAAACTTAAAGGATATACTGTAGTATAAAATTCAAGCCATAGTTCACTGAATCACAGACTGTCCTTTGGTTTGCACATAGTTTGCTTGGTAATACAAGCCAAATCAAGCGATAACTTAAATATTACATGTTCAAAATTAGAACAGAACAGATATAGCAGCAAATTCAGCCTGCCCCAACCTGGTCCTCTCCACATATATTGGGACTATAACTTTGAGTATTCCAGTTATTAGATTGGAGCAAACTGACTTAAGCCCAAACAGATTAGATAGCTGATTGTCCTTCAGGAGGCAGCAATCGTGTTCACACATTGTGCAATAATTCAGGCATATAGTTTAGTCTGTTCCAGGTCACTGTTGTCGTTTACAAACCAGAGTTAAGCAAGACACTTCAGAATGGGTGGGGCTAGAACCCAAACTGAGTCTGTTTTAAGTTTCTGGAACATTTTACTTTTCAACCGTCCTCCTCCAAATGTTTGAGGCTCTTGGCTTACTGTAAAAGGAGTTCACAGGGTTCAGATGCAAAATGGATTTTTACACTAGGCAGGATGTTGGATAAAGTGATCACAACATCTCTTCCAATTCTTTCGTGATATGAATTCTATGAATACATTGTATGAATATTCTCTACAACAATATAGCTTTGGGATCCTATGCGGCTCCTGGGAAGATAGATGCCATTTAGTGAGCTCCTGTTCAAGATGAAAGTCAGGTATTGGGTTATATGGAGCTCTAGTTCACTGCCACTTTAGTATACTGGTTCCTTTTGCTGTTTCATAAAATAAATCTAAAACCACATGCTGTGTAGACATTCCTACTCGCTGCTTCAGATAGATCAATCAAAATTGGTTCATACTACAATTTTCAAACAATAAAAAGACAGGATGTTTTTGAAAACATCCAAAGATTAATCCTTTATATTATCATCTAGCAGTTACTGGTTATGATTTGAGAGCATGTAATTCCTTTCTAATCCTTAAGAGCCCATGTGGATGCAGTGAACCAGGTTCAGAAGGAGCTCATACTCAAATTGGGAGTAGTTGGATTAATCAGTCATTACAGTAAAGGCACAACATCTTGCAGCTATTCAGACTGTTGAGGTCAAACACCTACTTTACTCTTCTCCCATCTTATGCCTTCAACTTCCATGATTCCCAGCCAGCATGGGAGGCAGTATAAACAACTGATGATGTCCTTGAAGTTCAATGTATCAGGAAGGTACCAGGTTGGAGATGGCTGTTCTATATCTTCCTCAGAAATTTCTGACACATTCTGAGGGCTGGTGTATATTTCAAATCCTTCTTGGCTTGCTAAGTGATAGTTATTTAAAAGAAAAAAATAAATTCCAAAATTCCAATATGCTACTTTTCATAGCTCTATTCTGTACTGTACAACAAACAACTCCATGTTCCTTACTCCTGAGGAATAAGTATTCTCTAATCACTATGCTAGCTGGGAATTTTGAAAGATGAGCAAATCCATCTAGACTGTCACCAGGTTAGAGAAAGTGCAACAGCAATTCATCAAAAATATCAAGAACAGAAACTGTCTCGGCTGGTTCTAACCGCGCTTCCGATTTCCTTCCTTACAAGGTTATGCTCAGACTGACAGAAACTCTTCAGATGAGATGTTTTGACTAAGAGGCTTCAAGGAGCATTAAGAGATTGCTGACAGCCAGTCATCCTCATGATAGACAACCCTAGCAAACTGACCAGTCTAATATTGGCAGACAGCTACTTCCTGGGAAAGAGCAATCCAAAAGAAACTGAACCTCTATAGCAGTGTTTCTCAACCTTGACAATTTTAAGGCATGTGGACTTCAACTCCCAGAATTCCACAGCCAGCATTGCTGGCTGTGGAATTCTGGGAGTTGAAGTCCACATGCCTTAAAATTGTCAAGGTTGAGAAACACTGCTCTATAGTTTCTCCAGTGAGATGCCATCTTAATCTTAGAGTCAGATCAAGCTAGATCAATAGTAGGGCAGAAGGTCAAACACAAATCACTGTGTCTAAATCAGTCTCATGTTTATCACAGTTCCCAACTTTAGGATAGCCTTATCTTTGATTTAATGTTCTCTCCACAGCTGTCCTGGAAGGGACATAGAAGAAAGGGCCATATGAAACCCAGTACTGCCCCTCTGATACAAGTACCATAGAAACCACAGTTCATGTTCTTCTCTATTGCCAGTTCTACAGTACATTCACCACTAACTGATTATCCCTCTTTTATTTAAATTTCCAGGGCACTCTGATAGCTTTTTATCTGCACTATTTATTAAAAAAAAATCAAAATCAGTTTATTTCTCTAAAAGTCCTAAAATGTTATTGCACTATGTGTAAGCTCCACCCACAAGTAGAATAGAATAAAAACTTTATTGTCACTTTAAATGTACACTAAATCAGCATACATTAAAATGCAATTTTGTTGCATTGTTTTTTTTAAAAAAAATACCATTATGCATATACCCCCCCACACACACACATATGACACAGACAAACATCACAGCCAAGTTCAAATATATACATATAGATGGCACACAAAAAAAATCCTGCAAATTTGCAAGTAGTTACTAATTGTTCTTGTGGTTAGAAGATAATTTTATGTTGTTCATTTTATTGACTGTACCTTTTATTGGCCAATGACAAAAACAAAGTTTCTGTCTGTCTGTCTGTGAGACGAGAACTTTGGCACTGTGGGAAATGGTTCTTCTGATGCAAGCAGATGTTCTATTATTTTTAATGTTACATTTTATTTATTAAATGTGGATTCAGCATCTAGATTCAACATCATTTTCAAAATTAAAAACCAAGTTTACAGTATATGTACAAGATGCATAGGTAGAGATACAGGTATAACCATTAAATCATTTTGGAGAAGAACAGGCTATGTGGTCAGTAAAGTGACACTGTCTTGATGGCACGTAATCAATCAGTTGCAGACACTAGGTAAACTGGAAGTAATAAAGAATGAATCAGATGGATTATCTACCCCAGCACACAAAAGTCTAGCACCACTTTATTCTATAACTGCTACAAAAGTGTGTTTAGACAGTCACCTTATACAAACTTTCTAGGGAGGAAATCCCATTGATCTTAATGGGATTTACTTTTAAGGAGGCATGCACAGAATTGCAATGCTGGAGCATGGTTTATCAATTGCTAAGCTTAGCTAGTCAATTGAATGTGTATCTTTTTTGGGGTGGAGGGATAATCCACAGTCATCCTTCCTGCATTTCCAGTTTAGTCTTAGGCTACATGATCTGTAGTGTAGGTAGCTGATACCTGGGATAGTCAACCCCCCAAGTACTGTTGGAGTTTCATCCTTATAAATGAATTACTGACCCACTTTCAAGTGGCATACAATTATCTGCTCTTTCTTATATCTTAACTGGAAAAACAATTTAAAGGTAATGCTCCCTCAGCTTTACTTAAGGAATTAAAATCACTTCAAACAAGGCAAACAGACTAGCTGTCTTGCACTGCTAGCTGAGTGGGGTGAGGGTGTTACCACCCTCGTTTCAGGTGAAAGGCTACATTGAAACGTCTTGCTTTGTAACCTCTTTTTGAGTTCAAGATGTGTTTATAATAGTTTCCTTTTTGAGAACTTCTCAAACTTATGAAATATCAATATTATTGGAATTATAGATGGAACGCTGCAAAATACATAACACCACTAAATTTCAAGAAGGTAGAATGCAAGTCTATATACATTTATCCTAGGAATGCCACATTTATCTCAACAAGGTTGAGCAGACATAAAATTGTACCATCAATGAAACAATACCGATCAATCACTTCCCACTTGATTAGATTAGTTTGTTTTTTCCAGAAAGAATGAGAAAACTTTTGTTCAGGTCAGACCTCTCTCTTTCCTCCTGTTCCACCTGAACACTTCATAAACAGCAAAAGACCAAAAACTTTCCTTTGACATAAAGCCTACCAGCAGCTCTGCCTTTCTTCCTTTTTTATTTTGCCCAAGGATCCCATAGAAAAGGGGAACATATCCTCATTTTTCATCTAACTTTACCTGCCTCTTCAGAAAAAGTCACCTGTTTTTCTCTACAGTGCCTGTGCCCAGGAAACAAAGCAGCAGCTTTGACAATCCTATACACCAGGCTTTTTTTTTTTTTTAAACCACACTGAAACCAACAGTGGGTGTTTCATCCCACTATATTAATAGTTGTTATCTTTTCAAAACACACAGCGCTAAACCCAGAAGATATTTCTCTCCCCCCCCTCCTCCTCCTCCAGCAAGCCCCACTCTATCCAGCTCCTTTGACAGGCTGAGGTTTCTGCTCTGCCTGCCTGCCTGCCTACCTGAGAAGGTGTCCAGTGCAGTCGGCTGGTACTGGTCTGGGTATCCATTTGTTGTGTAGCTGACAATCAGGCTGGTTTTGCCCACGGCTCCATCCCCGATGAGGACACATTTAATGCCCAGCTCCGAGCCGCTGCCTCGGCTGGGGCAGCTGCTCCTTCGCAAGGTGGGCGAGTAATCCAAGAGCTCCTGGGGCGGCATGGCTTGAGGAGCCGAAAAGGGCACCCTTCGGCTTCCTCTTTTGAAAAGAGGGTACGATCTGAAGCAGAAAATGTTGCAGCTGGATACCGGCTTCTTTTCTTAATTAAACCAAAAGAACCCAAGCCAGCAACTTTCAGCTGACGGTGGCCACCTAAGAGCCCCGCGTGGGTCGGGCACCGTTTCCCACGCAAAGCGGCAGCTTCTCTTTCTCTGGGTTACATCGCTCAGGTGTCCCGGAGCAGTGAAAGAGTAGCCAGGACAGGTAGGTTTGTATGCTGGGCGGGAATCTCATCCTCTCCGCTTTCCATTTAACTTCCCAGGTCTGTCAGGTGCTTTTGTTTTTCCTACGGCCTCCTTCATTTGCATAGGGCCACCTCCTTTCCCTGTAACTTGAGTCTACTGGGCGTCAGGACTTCGGGCCAAGGCTTCTCCCTTCTCGGAACAGAGCGCTAGCTAGGTAAAGAAAGCCGATGGGATGAGCAACACAAAAAAAGGCTCCCTGTATAAAGACACAAATAAAAAGGGGCAAGTCTTGTTCGCTCAAAGTCCCAAGCAAACAAACAAGGTTGTTTGTTTTTTTGTTTTTTGTTTTGTTTTTTTGCAAGACTATACCTCCAAACTATATGATCCAAATCAGCCTGTCTCATCCTTGGCAATTTTTAAGATGTGCAGATACCAATTCCCAGAATGATCCAACTTGGAGCCCTCGGAGAAGTATGATTTTTACAAAAAGTCAAATAATGAACACTTCAGAAAGTCAGTCATTTGAGACCCGATTCATAAACCCCAATCTTATTTAGTGTTTTTCCCAGCCTTAGCTGCAGTTCCCAGATACTTCCCAATCTTTCTCTTGAGGAACAAGAGGGGCTTTCTTCCATTTCTCTACTTTTACTTCAGAGTTTCCTTGACACAGATGGGACAAAGGTCCTTCTCAGTAATGACTTTACAGTAATGGTGGTTTTAATCTCCCACCATGGTTAAATGTGTGTTTTTATAATATATATCCTGACATCTTTTCACAGTTCCATTCAGTCACGGTACAGACTGGAGATACAGGATATTCTTTAACAGATTTTTGCAACTCAAATTCTATAACTCTGGCCATATAATTTTGGCAGCCATGGGCTTCATCTCACCACTGTTTGCCTTATCCCCAAGTTATTATTAGTCAAGATAAATGGTTTGGTTGCGCAAGACATTTGAAAGAGGGATTTCACAACATGTTGTAGCAGAAATGAAGCTTTCTCTTCAAATCATGAAAGCAGTTGTGCTTTCTGCAAGTTTGCTTGGCTGTTTGTGGAGGCTGGGAGATATATATGCACCATCCATATGTCCCTATGGAAAGACTAATCACATTCTACCCACCTAATTTTTGCACAGGAACAATCTGCATGCTAAGCTTATTGCATGCAAATATGATTTGGCATAATACCTCTGACTAGTACATCTTTCCATCACAGATTTATTTGCATAAAGGCATCTCTAAGCCATGCAAGTCAATGGAAACAAGTCTTGGCCCAAGCTGGGTCTTCCTGTTATATTGAAGATGTAGCACAGTGTTTCTCAACCTTGGCAATTTTAAGGCAATGCTGGCTGTGGAATTCTGGGAGTTGAAGTCCACATGCCTTAAAATTGTCAAGGTTGAGAAACACTGATGTAGCAGATCACAGTTTCAGGGAACAGACATCATCCATGCGTCCAACAAGTATGAGGTAGCTACTCATACCAATTATTTTATAATTTGAAACTATGGCTAATTTATAAGCATTTATATAGTGTAGGTAGGAGATTTGGGGTTGTGTCCACTGAAGTGCCCATTCTTCTGTTAGAAGATCCTGGCTGTGATGGAAAAAGGGCTGAACTATGAGGCAGGAAGCAACAATTCTCAGGGCAGAGACAGGTTAATATGGAATAGATACTTCTGGTTCCCAAGGCCAGGAAAAAAACAAAACAAAAAAGAATGGGAGGGAAAAACTTAGGATTTAATTCCTGGGCTGTGCTGCCTCTCACACACATAATGTGCAGATCTTCTGCATATATATAACTTCCTTCTTGTCTAGAATAAAGCAACTTACCTATCTGTGGCAAGTCTATGAAGCTTCTCCTGTTACCGGATGCAGAGCTGAGCTTTTGAAGGTTCAATGAATATTGCCATGCCTGGTCTGAAGATGGACAAGGAGCTGTTGTATTTAACTACTATTATATTTTTTACTGTGCCTAATTCAGTTTCCCCCCCCCCACCTCGTGTCCTCCAGGTGTATTAGACTTCAACACCCTCTGGCTATATTTTATCTGTGCTGGTTGAGAATTAATGTACATCCAAGAAAGAAAACCATTCCTAACCGTGATAATGCCAAAATTATAGAACATACATTGTGATGTCATGATGCAAGCTTTGCTTTTGGGTATTTGAATCGCAATGTCACTCAAAACATATGAGGGGTGGGGTTTCCATCATGGCTGCACAAAACTTAACCCCTTCTTCTGATAGCTATGCATCTGAGACAAGGATAAAATGCAAATGACTCTGCATGGAAGCTGTCTATCCAGTCCCAGTTAACTACTGCGGTTTAGCAACTGTTTGAACTTACAACAGCACTAAAAAACTAGCCTTAGCACTTACAATGGTTGCAGCATTTCCATGGTCATGGGATTGCAATTTAGGTGCCTGGCAATCAACACACGGTTACAATGGTTGCAATGTCCTGTGGTCATGGGATCGTCATTTGCAAGTTTCACAGCTGGCTTCCAACAAGCAAAGTCAATGGTAAAGATGGCAGAAGGTCGCAAGTTGTGGTCATGTGATGTTGCCCTTAATGTCCAAGGTAATTCACTTAAATGCTAGCAGAACTGATGTAAATTGGGTGTGCTTACACAATGTTTCACTTAATGGCTGCATCACTTAACAATGGAGTTGCCAGTCCCCACTGCGGTTGTTAAATGAGGAGCAACTATGCTTTTTATAAGTATAAATCTGATCTGCAAAGTGGGATTTCATTTCTCACTTACCTTTACCTCAAAATATTTACCATCTTTTTGTTTTCTGTAAAAACAAACTCAAAAGTCATGATATGCAAAGTATAGGAATTCAACTATATGACTGTTACTCTAATAGGCATAGAGTTCAGAATAAGGCAGAGAGGGGTAAATATGTTGTATTGAAGTATATGGTTTACAAACAAGAAAAACCAGAGGAGCAAAAGTTGTTAGTCTTAAACAACAGAGAAGTTGCTCCATAGGTCAACATTTACCTTTATATGACTGATAAAAGGTCAAGATTTATTGACCTACTGAGCAGGATGGTTATGTCACTGTTTTTAAATTTTAAATGGCATCTTTGAGTAAAGAATGGTGACAGATTAAACCAGAGAGCTGACCAATTTGTTATCTGCTGATACCAGAATGGGAAATTAAGTAGACAAAGAGTCAAGGATGCAGGTCCCTGATAACTAAGGTTATTGCAAGAGTAACAGAAGCTATTAAGAATTCCAAGAATTGCCCAATATAAAAACCCACTTTATGGTAAATGTTAAGTCTAATCTTCTCACTGGAGAAGGGCCTAATGCTGGGAAAGATTGAGGGCAATAGAAGAAGGGGACGACAGAGAATGAGATGGCTAGATGGAATCACTGAAGCAGTAGGTGTGAACTTAAATGGACTCCAGAAGATGGTAGAGGACAGGAAGACCTGGAAGAACGTTGTCCATGGGGTCGCGATGGGTCGGACACGACTTCGCAATTAACAACAACAAAAAAAGTCTAATCTTTGGGTTTCTTGGGGGCCTGCTGCCCTGGCCTTTAGTCCTCCTCTTCCTGGGTCCCTTGTTATGGTAATGGGTTAGATTGGCTTTGGGCTATTTACCTCTAACCTTGTTAAAACTCACAGAGAGGCTCTACTAATTGTGTGACAGCCTTCATTCTCACAAAGGGTTGTAAAATCTGAACAGAATCCATTGGAGGAGGGTCACCAGACTGTGGCTTTGTTTGTCACTTTGAAAATCCACTGCTGGTGAATATGCTTCACTGGGTGGCTCTAGGCAGTTTACAAGGTAAAGCAATGAAAAAAAATAACATCCCATACAAAATTCACTGCAACAACCAACTATACTCTATACCTTGATTGCCTAGTATTTTCCTAAGAAACACAAAGAGCCAATAATTTCATGGGAATCAAGCCATGCAGCACTTAACCCACACCCAAATAAGGCTTTTTCTCAGGATAAAATTGTGGCTCTGTCTCAGAATGCTTTGATTCAACACCAGAGATCTATACACTGCTTTTTCGTGATCAAGTGCCTTCCAGGTAGCTTCTACAATTCATTAAGTAGAATTTTAGCTTCATATATCTGCAGGGTGGTTTCTCTTTCTCAAAGAAGTCACACAGTTCTTGATGACTGAATGCTCATCTCTTTCAATCCAATGCAGCTATTCATGGAAGGAAGTCTGCTAGATAAAATCAAGGGAGTGTACCCTAATAGAAGTTGGTGATGTTTGCAATCAGTCAAGGATTAAAAACTTTGTGGGGGGCTGGGCTGGGCTGGGGTGGGGGGAAAATCAGGATCTCTGAGAGGCAGCCCAAGAAAGACAATCACAATAGACCCGGTGAAACCAAGGCAGATAATTTCTGGAGATGAAACATGTATCTTCCTTGTCAAGCACATGTTTAATTATTTATTGACCGAGTCAACAAATGCTGATTCATTGTGCATTTCTGACAGCTCAGCACTGTGGGAAAGAAAAGCCAACTCCCTAATTTCAAAAGGAAAATGAAAAACAATACATCTTCTCTTTTCCGTCATGGTCATTCTGAGAGAGCTCAGATTATGCTGCAAAGAAGTATTGTGTTAATCGGAGATGTGAAATTTTGTAAGCTGAGTGTGACACAGAATTCTAAACGTAACAAAATAGATACTGTATTGCTGCATTGCCAATAGGCTGACTGTCTCAGGACTTATTTGCCATTTCCAAAACCCACTGTCCCTGAGAAATAAGCATCTTATCCTCTTCTTCTGTTGCAGAGGTTAAGCAGAATAGATTAAACAACTTATCTCTGTGGTAGACATCAAACTAGAAAATATGAATACTGTTTACAATTTGTTGCCTTGCAGTGAATATTCAATAGGTATTGGCATTAAACAACTGAGCACGTCCACTATGTTCCATTTGTCAGAGACCAGGAAAACTGCTTTCTACTGATTTGCTACCCAATTTTTCTCTGACAGCAAAACAGTAAAATGTTCAGAACATACTAGCTGGCTTTCATATGCCAGATTAGGTAAAAATGGGGCAGAAATTCCATCACTATCTTAGCAAGTGTGTGAAAGAGACCATTGTGTTAAGCCATACTAAGATGTTGAGACTCTAGAAAGAGTACAGAGAAGAGCAACAAAGTTGATTAGGGGACTGGAGGCTAAAGCATATGAGGAACGGCTGCTGGAATTGGGTATGTCTAGTTTAATGAAGAGAAGGACAAGGGGGGACATGATAGCAGTGTTCCAATATCTCAGGGGCTGCCACAAAGAAGAGGGAGTCAAGCTATTTTCCAAAGTGCCTGAAGGAAGGACAAGAAGCAATGGATGGAAACTAATCAAGGAGAGAAGCAACCTAGAACTAAGGATAAACTTCCTGACAGTTAGAACAATTAACCAGTAGAACAACCTCCCTCCAGAAGCGGTGAATGCTCCAACACTGGAAGTTTTTAAGAAGAGACTGGACAGCCATTTGTCCGAAATGGTATAGGGTTTCTTTCCTGAGCTCCAAGGTCCCTACCAACTTTACTATTCTTATTCTTATTATTAATATGAGTATAGCATGTGATATAAACATATCGATCCTATAGTACTAACTCCCATTTTTCAGTAATTCAACCTGGAGCTTTAAGGTTAAGTATCTTATGGGAACACAGCCTCTATATTTCTAAGGTTAGCTACTGATTAAAAGACAAAGAGTGGATTTTGTGCTAAGCTGAAATTTTTAACTAGTTTGTGGAATGAGCCATAGTGGTCATACATAATAATAAAACATAATGGCTGGGCTCGCACATCCTGCTAAGACAAAAAAAAAAAAACCACACACACACAACTCTACAGCAGCATACCAAATTATATCTTAGTACAAAGTTAGCCTCTGGATGCAGAAACAATCAAAGTATGCTTTGTCAAGGCCATGATTTTCCCAATTGTAATATATGGTGATAAAGCACAACCATCACAAAAGCTGAGTGAAGAAAATTTGATGCCCTTGATTTATTGTGCTGGAAAAATGGTTGAGAACATCTAGTATCGTGGGAAAAGCAAGCAGTTTGTTAATGGGTGAAATAAAACAAGACTCATTGCTGGAGGGACCAATAATGAAACTAAAGTGTTGGAGAAAGATGAGGTTACAGCCCAGCAAGATGCTGTGTTGCTGTGTGGGAGATTGTTGTTCAGGCACCATGAGTTTTTATTGGGATGGTTGCATGGGAAGGTTGCTGTTTTTGTAGTCTTGTGAACTGCCCTGGGTGGTGATTACAATATGAGTGGTTATATATATCAAATAAATAAATAAAGTTTGAATATTTTAGACATACTGTTGCAGAAGCAAGAATCCTTGGAAGACTCCAATGCTTGGGAAAATAGAAGAAACCCAGGAGGAAAAGGCTGACAGATGAAAAGATGGCTAGATACTATCATTGATGAGACAAGCACAATCCTACAAGACCTCAGAAAAGTTACTCAGAAAGTGTTTGTGTCACGAAGAAGCAGAAGCAACTGAACAACTGAGCTGCAACAATTCACAATGGCTGAAGCATAACCCACAGGCCATGATTCTCTCAGTCCTCACAACATAAAGTACCAGCAAGTAAGGGATGTTCTGCAGCAGAGTTAGTGAAATGGTAAATCTTACATTTCTTAGGACAGTCTTGTAGCCCAATCACATAAAGTAATTTATGTGAGCATAAGCCCATTGACTGAATTCAGGGGAATCCAAATATTTTAGGATGGGCTATGATTTCCCTATGCAAGTATTTGGATAGATGGAGAAACATTTATATAGCTATAACAAAGATGTAAAACGAAATCACTGAGATCAACTACCTCTTGTTTTATAAACCAGGGGAAAATTTATGTATTTTTTTAAAAACTGGATTGTTGAATGAAAAAACCTTTATTTTTTGTGGTATCAAACATCTGTCACAAGTTTCCTAAGTATAGTACTAGAAATCCAAACATTTTAAATTACAAGTCACTAGGACATGAAATACAATGGGAGACTGGACCTGTATTATATACACAGGGTAAAAAAAAGTAACAGAATATAGGATACAGTGGATTCAGGTATCTATTTAAAAAAAGAGAAAACCCTTAAAGTAGAAAACCATGATTTTTAAAAAGTAACTATGCTGAGAAGTGAGAGGGCAGGAATTAAGCCCTCACTGAGGTAATGTGTATATTTATTAGTCTAATTAAATATTTTAAAATACTTGTGCTCTTTTAAGAGTTCCAAAAACTCTTTTGGGTTTAAATCCATTCTGCCTGATTAAGTCTCTGAAGTTTTTCTAATCATCAGTTAACTTTGTAAAACATTGCCTTAATATTGATTTTGGATCTTTATGTTGCATATTTTAGATTTTACAGTATATGGTCAATATTTTAAAATAATTTCAGATACAGTATTTTACTATCTTATTTCGAGTGCAGATAAGATTTTACTGCTAAAGTAGAAAGAAATCTGCACAACTTTGGGTGCTTTATTGTGTAATGATTATACTTCACTCAAAAGTTAAGCAATTTTTCTCTTCTTTTTTTTTCTCCTACAACAAAAGTCATTTGAAGACAACAATGAAATAGCCCTGTTATATTTTGTGCCTAATTTTGTGGCCTTTTCATACAGTATTGTCTTTGGTCAATAGCTTTTGTTATAATCTTTGTTGGTAAGAGGTGCCACCTAGAGGAGAAAAATAGCAATGAAGAATTAAATGGAACCATTAACATAACACCAACTTCTACTGTATGTGGGAAAAATAAATCTGGTTAAATGTAGCAGGTTTAATTAATAAGGCAATATATATTATTGTGGTACAGATACAGGAGAAAAATTACTAGCATGTAATGAGAGCTCTTTCCTATACAAGCTAATGCTACAGAAAGGAGTTTTGGATAGTTCTAATGAACAAAATATATAATGTTCAATATATATATATATATATATATATATATAATTGGATTCTACCTAGGTGATTTTTTTTAAATGATAAAATCAAGCAGTGAAATCCTGGAATGTTTCCAGCTGCTTCAGAAAGCCTTAAGAAACCTTACCCATGGAAATTGTATCAGGAAGCTGGCCCTGTCATTGATTATATAAATCTGCATTTATGTCTCAATTGCTTTTATTTTTAAAATAATAATTTAATTTTTCCCCAGTATTGGTTTTTTTTTTGCAATAATGATGATAACAAATAATATACTCTATGCATTTTGTGATTATTTAAAACTGGAAATAATCACACCAAATACTGTTATTACTTTAGCAACATCGGTTCCAGATTTTACAAGAAATCAGGCTATTTTTTTTCTCTAACTTTATCCTTTTCCTCTGAACTGAAAAAAGAATAAACTTCTTCCCACAAATCATCAAAAGTAATGTGAGAAAATCTCTCCATTTTCCTCTTAAAACAAAAATGGAAACATTATAAATGGTTCTGATCAAGCTACTGTCAACGCTGCTAATATTGAATATTCTTGCTTTGACAATATATGCAGAACTGTCTGGTATTTTTAGAGTTAAATCAGGTGACAGTGAAAGGGGAGGAGAATATAAGGAAAGCCCAGGAAAAAGAAACAAGTGAATCTTTGCCCTCCAAGTTAATTGGAAGATGTGAATCATGACCCCATAATAGGGGAGGGAAAATGCCTGGAATGTTGTGTGCAAAGGAAGGAAAATTCAGATCTTAGCATTTCCACCACGCTGTGCTGATATCTCTGTAATACTAATAAAGGCTTTTTAGGTTAAAAAAATGCCTGAAAGTTCTTTGAAGTGTTTTGTTAATCAGACACATGACAGCTACAACATTGTGGCAAATCTCATCAAAATATTCAAATATACAGTAAGGCCACAATGCCACAACAGACAAGGCAGTTCAAACCTCCTTGGTGTTCAATCTGATCTGAAAAGAGCAACACATGGCTGGGATATTTTACCATGCATGGTGGATGTGTGAAAAAGCCAAGAAATTTTGGATATAAATACAATGATATAATTTTTTTAGAATTAATATTGCAAAAAGAAGATACTCAGAAAAGTTTTTATTGAACTTAAGGATACTGAGCTTTAAAAAGATTCATGTAAGGTTAATTTTTGTATATAGTTAACAGCAACAGAATTATTATATGCACAAAAATAGAAGAGTACTGAAATCCCCATAGTGGAGGAGCGGATTGTTAAAATGTCAGAACTAGCAATTGCAGAATTAGCAATTCTGTCCTTTTTAAAAAATCTTTTGTGGCTTTTTTGTAAAAGAAAAAAAAAGATTTATGGATTTAATGATTGAAGCATACCATGAATCTTTAATTAGACATTTATGCCCAGAATACTTTTTTAAAAAAATATGTTAAATTTGTTTACTTAGCACTTGTTTTGCTCAGAACAAGATTTTTTTTTATACTGATGAAAAAAAAGCAAGCATTTGAATTAATCTCAGAAGTCCTTTTTTTTTGCTTCCTTATAGCACCTAGCACTAGCTTGCTGGTTTTGTTTCATGCCCACTTTGGAAAAGCTGGACACAGATGGATTTTCAACTACTGTTTTCCTCAGAGCTATTTTCATTTCAGGGGAAAAGAAATGAGTATAAATAAGCTTTTTTTAAAAAAAGGAAATGTTCCTCTTTTTATTCAATGAATACAATTACCATGACATAAGCTGAAAAAACAAATTAGAAAATTAGAACAAAAGGAGGATAAGGAAAAATGCTTGTATTATTAATCCTCCTCTTTTAATATATTTTAATATATTTATTACTTTTAATATATTTATTCCCTCAGCTTCCAGGCACTAGCAGAAAACTTCAATTGTATCATTTGAGTGGCCTTGGGAGATGATGTCCAACTAGGTATCATCAGCTACACTATAATCAAAAGCAACAATAACTTTATCTGAACTTTAAAAAGTAGAAGGAACAATTCATTTAGAAAAGACTAGAAACACTGGAGCACAGTGTCCCCAATCCTCAACTCTTGCACACAGTCCATGGTCAGTGGTATCAAAGGATATGAGAACTAAGCAGGCTACACTCCTCCATCTAGGTTCTCGCAAATGTTATCAGGCAACATGATCTACACCATTTCCATTTATGTCCAGGCCTGATCCCAACTGAAAAGGGTCCAAAATAATGTTCTTTGTTTAGGGTGCTCTGAAGTTGCTACCCAGCAACCTTCCCTTTTGGGGGAATGTTAGAGACTGGTTGTCTAATACAGTTGGATCAAGAAAGAGAGCATAACCTCTTTCAAGCCTGCAGGAAATAATTCTGACTACTTCCTGGATCCAGCTGACCACAGGAGCCAAATGGAACATGCAACTAGTCCACAAGTGACAGGGAACCTACTAGTGAGTACACTGTTCCCTGTTCATTGAAATCCACTTGACTGGGCATTGCTCCAGTCTTCCCCACAGACTTCCTAGAGTCAAGACTTTATCAGCAGAATATTGTGGAAAGCAATCATTCTAGTATTCCAGTATTTGAGAGGCTGCCACAAAAAAGAGGGGGTCAAATTATTCTCCAAAGCACAAGAGGACAGGACAAGAAACAATGGTTGGAAACAACCTGGAATTAAGGAGAAAGTTCCTAACAGTGAGGACAATTAATCAGTGGAACAGCTTGCCTTCAGAAATCGTGGGTGCTCCATCACTGGAGGTTTTTAAGAAGAGACTGGACAGTCACTTGTCTGAGATGGTATAGGTTCTCCTGCTTAAGTGGGGGTTGGACTAGAAGACCTCCAAGGTTCCTTCCAGCTCTATTCTATCACAGATACCAGACTATAGATCTAGTCTCCCTAGGTTAAAGGGAGTTTGCCATTCTAAAGAAGCCTTGACTGATAACCCATCCAAATAATAGAGGAAAAGTAGAGACACTTCACCTCCCTTACTATCATTATTCCCTTAATGCTCAAACCTGAGTTTGTACCCATGCTCTTCGTTTCTTCTCTTCATCCACTGGGGCTCCAGGCATTGTTTCTGCTGCTTCATCTCCCCAAAACTGTCAGTAAACCAAGAAGCCAACTCTGATCAGCAAACAAAGGCATCTAGGGAGCAGCTGTCCAAAGCACCAGGGCTTAAGTAGGCAATTGATGGAACTGCCCTCTAGATTGCTGGGAAATTCCACAAGTGCCTGCTGAAATCTATTACATTTATAAGGTGTCTCTAAATTGTCTAGCGTGGGCTATGCTAATAGTCTATGAAGGTGATGGATGGCAGCTCATCTCTCTTAGACTCAGAACTACTTTCTTTAGGGTCCACATGTTAACATATCAGTATGTACATACATAGCCCAGTTTACCTTAATCCCCTCACACAAATTCCATTTAAACCCCCAAAAGCCTGATGTTAAATAAACCAAGTCCAAAATCGTGTTAAGGCATAGCCTTAAATCACAGCCTATATATCACACAGCTGGATTCATGCAGCACACTAAATAAACCAAGGAACATGTTCTGATGTACTCCAGCTGGTGTACATTTGAGTGTGTGTGTGTGTGTGTACATACACATAATGCGTACACACACACATCTTCAGACCAATTTCACATCACACCGGGACGCTGAACAAAGCCAAGTAATATTAGCTCTCTGCCTTTTGTACTTCTACAATCTGATACAATTTGTTCTTCTCCCCAGCTCCCCACCACAACCAAGACGAGACACACGCGCGTCTTTACTCTATGGTTGGAGGACCTTCCTGGGCTAGAAGAGGAAAAACGCTCCTCCGTTGTTCTGTCCATCCTCTCTACGTCGGGAGGACGCAACATCTCGCTGATCCTCGCTCTGCGTCCAATGACGCTTTTTCCCGACCGAGCAGGGACGGTTCCAGGGCCTGTCGTTCTCACGCGAACATCTCTATGGTTGGATTCCCACAGGAAACAGGAAGTGCCGCGGGCCCCTCGCGAGGACCTTCAATGATGCGAATCGGCTAAGGCGTTGTGGCCTGGCTGGTGGCTTCGAGAGGATCGCTAGGGAGGGGACGGAGTGCGGTCGTCTCTACCGAAGCCACTGCAGTAGTAGTAGTAGCAGCAGCAGCAGCAGCCTCCATGGCTACCATTCTGGACGAGTACGTGGCCTCGCTTTCCAACTCCACTACCTCGCAGCAGAGTCGTGTGAACTTGGGCATCCCGCACACGGGTAGGCGAGGAGAAAGGAGAGCGGGCTCGCGGTGTTTACATGGGGTTTTTTTTTGCTAGTGGGCTTACGGGTTTCTTCGCGGACCCGGGCTCCGTGTTAACTTGGTGTGCAACAGTGGTTATTACCTTAGTAGAATTGTGTACATGTCGTTCTTTTCCTGACACACCCACTCTCAGCATTTCAAAAAAGGACGCATTTCATTAAAAAGCTAGACACTGTTCATTTGACGTATTTTTAAGGTAAATTTTGGTTTCTTTCGCTATTTTATTTTTTTATTTTTAAAAAACGGATCCTAAAGCCTGGGGCGGCATTTCTACACATATTTCGCTCGAAATTAGCTCTGTTGAGCTGATGCTGAGCGTCAGGACGTGCTTCGAATTGCTCTGTAGTCTGGAAATTATGCAAAACTTGATGAAAGGTTTTACAAGATGCTGGCTAAATCAGTTCATCCTGATAAAAGCTGACTGCAGGCAGGCTTAATTGCATCCTCAAATTAATTGCATCCAGTCACTTAGATTAAAAATTTGGAAGATACTATCTAATGTTTAAGTCTAGACCATTATAGTGGTTACTGTACTTAGAATCTAAAGACTCAATTAATCCAACTGCTCTGGCTTTAATGGATTCTATCCAACACTGTGGTGCTTTCCTGATACTGGGAAAGTCAGTTCGATGAACATAGAGTATTTAACCAGGAATTTCAGTAGAAATCACTTATTTTATTTTTTATTTATTAAATTTGTTTGCTGCCCATTTCTTTCAATTCTGTTAGATAGCCTTAGTGAAAAATTAACTGGTACCTAAACAAAAAAGACTGCAGCATATAACTTGAATATTTCATGAGACCAAGAATTCAGTGTCTTAGCTATGTGGACTTAATGGTGTTGCATATTCTAAATCACTAGCCAATGAAAAATAGTGCCAAATTAATGCAGAAATGTGATACAGGGAGGAAAGAGTTAATAAAACCACAAGTAGGATTACTCAATAACTAATGTTAATATAATTCATCTTGGTAGAAAAGAGGGCTTTTCTTTGGGATGTATAATTCTCTGCTAAATTATTGCTCTTACCGGTATAGTTTAGAATTAATTAAGAATTAATTTCTACAGACTTTTAAAAAATGTTATGGCTAAGCAGTAATAAAAAGAAAAAAAATGCCCACTGTTTGGATTGTGAAACTTTCATATTTTTAGCTGCCTACTATCTGCTAGTTTTTTTTAAATGCGCACAATGGCATAATATATATATTATATTTTTTGAGTTCTTGCTTTCAATGGGAGTGCCTTTGCTGCATCCATTCCATTTATTTTTTACTTTTGAAGAAGCTTGCCTCTGAAAAGCAATGAAGGGTAAAGATTATGCTATATGCCATATTGCTTTCTTAATTAAAAATTTGAGAGAGAAAAAAAACTTAAGAGAGGAAAAACATGCACATTTTGTTTGCATTGCTGTACAAAATTACTCCTTCAGTTAACATTTTAAATTAACTTATTTTTAGATATTTGGCATACTAACATTACTTGGTTAATGCATTGACATGACCAACATTTGTTATCTGTATTTCTGATCTTCAGTTTTTTTCTTGATAATTTAGGAGAGAGAGAGAGAGAGAGAGAGAGAGAGAGAGAGAGAGAGAGAGAGAGAGAGAAAATTCAGATCAGAAGTATACTTTTTTGATCAGCAAATGAAGTGCCAGAATGTCCCTTTACAGGCAGAGCTTGTTCTTTTTGGTTATGAATTGACTAAATGGCCATGCATGTTACTAAATGGCCATGCATAGACTACCTTTAGTCTAGTGTTACTTTCTCCTGAACAAACAGTTTAAGCAATGTGGGGGCAATAGGATCTCAGCTTTGATCTTTAAATGTCTCAGACAAGATTGGTACAACTTTTTCCTGTCCTCTCTTCTATTTCCCACTCTCAGTTGAGTTTCTCACCCTTTTCCTTCCTCTGCTTAGAACAGTATATCTTTGCTTATTTTTAAGAATAAATTATATCCTTGCCCTTTACCATTTTCTCATAGTGGTCTGCGGTGCAACATCTGGAGAATAACAGTGGGCATTAAAATGTAGTTGAAAGTACTCAAAGACATCCTGATGTACAAGGCCAGTAAATTCCATAATCTGGCTCCTGTTTTGAAAAAGTGTCATTCTGTTTCTCATTCCTGTTCAGGTCATTTCAGTAGTAGAGGCTTCCCTTGCTTCCTGTAGTAGGTGGAATAGCTGTCCTTCTGAAGCTATTCCTTAGTTTTAAAGGCGAGTAAATACAGGTAGCCCTGAACTTACAACCATTCATTTAGTGATGATTTGAAGTTACAATGGCACTGAAAAAGTTACTTAGGATCATTTTTCACACTTGAAATCATCGCAGCATCTCCATGGTCAACGTGATCAAAATTTGGATGCTTGACAACTGCATGTATTTGTGATGGTTGCAGTGTCCCACGGTCATGTGATTACCTTTTGCAAAGGAAAGTCAATGGGGAAGCCAGATTCACTTAAAAACCGTGTTACTAATTTAACTGCATTGATGGAGCTAACAACCTAAAGCTTATGATACTTTAACAGCTACACCGTTCCTTCCAATTCTTTAGTGTTTGTTTCACCCCTTTAAACAAATATAATTGGGAAGTTGAAACTGCTGTGTTTAAGGCAGTGTGCCCTTTTTCACATTAAAGAGTTATTATTAAGGGCAGCCACTAGGTGGCTGTACAATAGGCCAGGAGGACCATTCTTAGGGAACTTCTCAAAAAAGAAGAGAGACCAAGGGGGGGAAGTGCTTCAACAAATGAAACAGTTTGCAAATGCTGAAATGGATTTTTTTTCTGGTAAAATGGAAGAGAAATTTATAGTACACAACTTTAAGTGTTAAAAAAAAGACTGTGGTTTTTCTTGTTCTTCTGAATAAATATTATCAGTAAAATTTTCCCAGACTCACAATTCTACATAAAAGTTCATTTCCGATCCCAGTGAAACTGTTATTATTTTACCCACAAGCGGTTGTCCCTTTCTTATTATTTATCCTGTGGTAAATTGAGCATATCCTTTTAGCAGACCTTATTTAAAAGGTTTCATGGTACTTTGTATATTTGTAAGAAACATAGGCCTAAAAAAGAGGGCATATGTAAAGTCATATGTGGTCTCAAAGCTCTGATGCAATCTGTTTGTACTTGACCACACATTCTGTTTTGTTTCATAAGGATTATGTAATATTCCAGTTCACTTGAATGCAATGAGTTTCTCTCTGATCTTGAGATATGTTTGCTTTGGCAAAACTAGACTTAAACCTACTTAAATTTCTTAAGCTTTATAATACATGTTCCTTCTGCTTAGTAAAATCTCAGTGGTATCCTGTACTAGGAAAGTGCAGTATCAGCTTATGGGCTGTACCCTGTCATGTCAGAAGTGACTGTACAAGAGTAAGTGAGGCCAGGATCAACTTTTGGGGGGTGTCTGGGGTTATTACAAGGTGGATGCGTTAACATTATATCTTAAGACTTCTTAAGGTCTCTATTTTGCTTCTCACTCCACTCCCTGTTATTCCAGAATTGAAGAAAAATGTGGGTCAGAATCAATCAGGTAATAAAAGTATTAGCAACTAATTAACATAAATGGAGGTTTCATTTTGTAGGACTGGAATGAGGGAGGGAAAATCTTGTAAAATCTTGGGTTGCATTGCTGTTTGATTTTATTTTTTAAGAACTATTGATTTCTTTCCTGCTTTTAAGGATATGTAAATGCTCGCCTGGAAAAAGAAACACCAATTTTTAACAAACAGAGAATTGACTTCACACCTCCCAAGAAGATTAATAGTATGATTGTCTCATCTAACCAACTGTGTATGAGTCTTGGAAAAGACATAGTATTTAGGTAAGCACTACTTAATTTCTTTACATATTTATAGACTACCTCTTAAAAGAAATCAGAACAGAATTGTCTCTGCTTTATTAAACATAAATAATAAAAGCATTAAAAGGGTAGGGAAATAAAACTTTGAATTGGACTGTAATAATTGCGAGATTAGATTGCAAGATCTTTGCATAACATTTTTTTTGTAAGAATATCCTTTCTCTGATTACCACATCATGAATATGATATATTTAGGAGAGCCTTCCTTGAAGATCTTAAGAACAGGGCAGGCATATATAGCTAGAGAAGCATTCCTTCAAATTTTGAATCTAAAGTCACTTAGGACTTTAAAAATAGCCATGGAGATTTTGAATTAGTCTGGAAACCAGTGCAGAGTCTGGACCATCAGACTTAATATAATTCCATTTTGCTGCACCCATTGACATTCTAGCACAGTGGTTCTCAACCTGTGGGTCGGGACCCCATTTGGGGTCGAACGACCATTTCACGGGGGTCGCCAAACAACGCAGTCCGCCATTTTTTCCCCCTTTTCCTTAGCTGTGCTACTCCCTTTTATTCTATTGGCTTTTGAAAGCCAATAGAATAGACTCTCTTGAATAGAGTCTAATTCTATTGGCTTTCAAAAGCCAATAGGAATTGTCCAGGCTGTCTCTGCCCTGCTGAGCCCGCCAAAAGTCCCATTCTGCAAATGGTGCTGCACCAGTTGAGTAGTCCTCGACTTACGACCGGTTGAGTAGTCCTCGACTTACGACCGGTTGGGGGTCGCGGCATTAAAAAGGTTGAGAACCACTGTTCTAGCAGATCCATTTTGAGGCCCTCCCCCCTCCCATTGTTGACTTTTGGTGACTGGAGAAGTCCCTGCAGTTTTGTGCCTAGTCAATCATAATACACTAATTTATTAGCGCTCATTTGGAAGTTTATCAAAAGTCTCTCTGGCTTTAGTGACAAGAGTACTGTACATTCAGGTATATCTCCAAGTTCCATACTTAAATAGAAATATGCCCTCTCCTTCAGATTATGTATACAATAAAATGGCTGATATTTTTGTTAATTTCTTGTACTTTGTTGTTGCAAAATGTAGCTTGCATCCCACCCAGACTTGAAAAAAATACTGATTGTTATTCTGGGAGTTAAAATCTTAATTCTGGGAGTTAAAATCTTAGAATCTTCAATTGATATTTTCAGCAAAAAAAGAACCTCAAAAAAGAAATCAACTTGTACCCACATAACGCTGTACCCTCAAAAGCTTTTCTTAGCCAGAGTGGATTTTACTGGACTAGATTTTTTAAAAAACGACCTAGCAGTAAAGTAATTTCAAATGTGAGAGACAAGAAATTTTTTTTCTGGTTTTATGGAAATGTTGACATTGTCAGTTTTCAAGATTGATTTCTGACTCCTTCAAGTTTTGAATAAATTTGCTTTCTTTTATCTTGTATTTTATTATTTTACATTTAGGCTTGAACAACGTACTAAATTAGGCTAAAAAGAAGATGGATAGATTGTCATTCTCGGCATCTGGGGAATTTTGTAATTTTCTTGCATATTGTGTAAACCAGGCCGTCACGTGTGACCATGACATTGCTTATTTGGGCATAACATGTTATGCAAATACAGCAGTTAAATTGTGTAGATCTGTATTTAAGGTTAAGCTTAATGCTGGAAAGAAAAAAAATCAGCCACTGGTTACCCATAGTGAAAATAATATTAAATGACCTATTAACTGCATGTACAAAAGCAAAAACATATTTTTATAATAACTTGCCCTCAGACCATGCTTTAATAGTCAGCAGAATTAACAGAAATTATACTGGGAAAGTGGACCCAATCACTCCTTCCTGGGGAAAGCATTTCCTAGCAGGAAACTACATGAGTACCAGATGGTAAACTTCTGATAATGGGGGCACTTTCAAAAGAGCCTCTCTGGCTCATTCAGATAACTACAAAGATTCATAGCAAAGACATATCCCCTCAAATAATCAGGTTCTGTGCTGTTTATTATTGCTATTAATAGTATTTGTGCCTCAATAAACTCATAGACCCTTGAATTGAAAGTGGCAGTTCTTAGTCTCATGATCTTGGTTGAAATGCTTAGGGTGCAGGGTAGATTTACAAAATACAAAATCTATTTTGAAAAAATGTGCATGAAACTGGGTTCATAAACTGTTTTATAACAGTGTTTCTATCTGTTTTCTTTCTAATCTTTGCTTTCCTCCCTTTTTATGTAGACTTGACGTAGCCAAGGCTGATGAGCCTAATCAGGTTGAACTTGGACGAAAAGATGAAGCCAGTGTTTATAAGCTTTTCTTGGACCACACAGGTAAGAGGATAATAGGGATTGCGGAATGGTAGTTGGTATTTTTAGTAAGTAGTCTAAACATTGTGTTCTGACTATTTGCATTTTATCTCAGTATATTTTCTCACAGAAAATCTGATTCGTCTTCCTTATGGCTTTTTATAGTTATCAACCTATTGAAAATGATGCTGACTAGAATAGAATAGAGCTGGAAGGGACCTTGGAGGTCTTCTAGTCCAGCCCCCTGCTCAAGCAGGAGGACCATACCATCTCAGACAAGTGGCTGTCTAGCTTCTTCTTAAAAATCTCTGGTGATGGAGCGCCCACAATTTCTGGAGGCAAGCTGTTCCACTGGTTAATTGTCCTGTCAGGAAGTTTCTCCTTAGTTTAGACTAGTTTAGCGAGCTTTTAAAACTATCCAGTAGGACTCTGACAAATATAATCCTGAGTATTTTTGAATATTTGGGGACTGTGAAATCTAAATTCATAGCATCTCAAACATCCAAGCTTCACATTTGGTCCTTCTTGTAATTCTAGGTTAATTCCTTTTCATCCTCTTTCTCTACAGGTTCTCATCTTATCATCGCCCTGAATAGCAGCGAGTGTCTCTACTTGAATAGAAGTACTCAAAAGATACGGCTTCTTTCCCGTTGGAAAGGTCACTTGATTGAAAGTGTGGGTTGGAATAAAATTTTTGGTACAGAGATAAACACAGGCCCCATTTTGGTTGGAACCTCACAAGGCCAAATATACGAGGCAGAGATTTCTGTCTCTGAAGGCAGTCTCTTTAGTACTAATCCTGATCAATATTTCCGTCTGATTTATACCTTGGAGGAGGAAGCTGGTCCTGCCCCAGTCTGTTGCCTTGAAATAGAACGAGGAGTTGACGGGAAAAGGTTTATCATTGCCACCACTCATAAGCGGCTTTTCCAGTTTGTTGGCAAGATTCCGGAAGGGTCAGAGCCGCAAGCCTTTGGCACCATATTTAACATGCCTGAAGATCATTTGCCTGGATTTCGAGAGTTTCCGGCTAGTCTTGGCTACAGTGAAATTGCATTCTACACTCCCAAGCTTCGTTCTTCGCCCAGCGCTTTTGCTTGGATGATGGGAAATGGGGTCTTGTATGGCTCTCTGGATTATGGATATCCTGATTCTGTTCTGAGTGATGAGCAAGTGTGGGAATATCCTTCTGATGTAGCTACACTAGCCAATAAGCCCATCTCCATAGTGCTCACACAGTTTCATTTTCTGCTGCTTTTTCCTGATAGAGTGAAGGCTGTATGTACTTTGAATGGGCAAGTTGTCTTCCAGGACGTATTCTTAGAAAAGTTTGGCTCACTAAAGCGTATGATCAAAGATCCTGCATTTGGACAAATCTGGATTCACACTGAGAAAGTTGTGTTTCGATATAACGTTCAGCGAGAATCTCGTGATGTATGGAAGATGTACATGAATATCAACAAGTTTGATTTGGCTAAAGAGTACTGTAAGGACCGCCCCGAGTGCCTAGATATTGTGCTGGCAAAAGAAGCAGAATACTGTTTCCAAAACAAGAGATATCTGGATAGTGCAAAGTGTTATGCGCTGACCCAAAATTACTTTGAGGAGATTGCTCTTAAATTTATTGAAGCTAAACAGGAAGAGGCACTGATGGAATTTTTGATAAAGAAACTGGCTAGCTTGAAGCAGTCTGAAACAACACAAATAACTCTGCTAACCACTTGGTTGACTGAACTATATTTAAATCGCTTGGGGATGCTGGAAGGGGACGGCTCAAAACAAGACCTCTATGAGAAGACCAAGGAGAAGTTTCGGAATTTCTTGAGTAGCCCCAAAATCAAAGACTCGTTCCGCAACAATCGATCAACTATTCATGAGCTGTTGGCAAGTCATGGGGACACAGACCACATGGTATACTTTGCTGTCATAATGAATGATTACGAGAGAGTGATAGCCCATTACTGTCAGCATGAAAATTATAATGAAGCATTAAACGTCCTATCCAGAATCAAGAACGAGGAACTTTTTTACAAGTTTTCTCCAATTTTGATCCAGCATATGCCCAAGCAAGTGGTAGATGCTTGGATTGAAATGGGCAAGGAATTGGATGCAAAGAGGCTAATTCCTGCTCTTGTCACCTACAGTCAGAGTGGGAGTACCCAGCAGATCAACGAAGCCATTCGATACATGGAATTCTGTGTGAATGAGCTAGAAGAAACTCAGGAGGCCATTCACAATTATTTGTTGTCACTCTATGCTTTGTGTCGACCTGACTCATTACTGTCATACTTGGTACATGCTGGAACCTTCGCTGATAGTATCCATTATGACCTGAAGTACGCACTTAGGCTTTGCGCAGAACATGGCCACCACCGAGCTTGTGTTCATGTTTATAAAGTTATGGAGATGTATGAAGAAGCTGTTGATCTAGCTTTACAGGTAAATATGCTTCTATATAAATAACGGGTTGCCTTAATTGTTCTTGAACTATCAGGATCTTTTAAATAATCATCTAAAAAACTGAAAAGGGTAGGCAGGATCTAAGATTGACTGAAGACCAAGAGTGAATTAGAAAACTGCTGCTGCATTTATTGATTAGAAAATAAACACTACTAGAACAGATTCTCTAATACGAAAATTATCTTGCTATATTAGATGAAAGCCTGTTACAGATAGTCGTTGACTGACAACCACAATTGTGCCCGGAATTCTGATTGTAAGTCATTGCAGTCATAAGTCATGTCACCATATGACTGGACTTGATTTTATGACTGTTTTTACGATGGTCATTAAGCAAATCATATCATAACGGTGAATGTAGAAAGCCTACACACCCCTGTTAAAATATCAGACTTTTGAGATATAAAAAAAATATGGACCAGGATCAGAATATTTTCCACCTTTAATATAAGCTGTACAATTCAATTGAAAAACTGAAAACTTTTAGGGAGAAAAATAAATAAAAATATAATAGCGTGGTTGCATAAGTGTGCGCTCCCTTAAACTAATACTTTGCTGTAGCACCTTTGATTTTATGACAGCATTCAGTCTTCTAAGGGAGGAGCCTAATAGCATGGCACGTCAAGCCTTGGGAATCTTCCTTGCAGATTTTCAATTGGATTCAGGTCCGGGCTCTGGCAGGGCCACCCCAAAACTTCAATCTTCTGGTGAAGCCATTCTTGTTGATTTGGAGGTGTAGTTTGTTGTCATGTTGAAAGGTAAAATTCCTCTTCATGATCAGCATTTTAGCGGAGGCCTGAAAGTTTTGTGCCAAAATCGACTGCTATTTGGATCAGTCCATAATTCCCTTCACCTCGACTAAAGCCCCAGTTCCATTTGAAGAAAAGCAGCCCCAAAGCATAATGCTACCATCACCATGCTTCACTGTGGATATGGTGTGCTTTTGGTGATGTGCAGTGGTGGTGTTTTTCCCTGCCAAAGATATTTTTTGGAATTATGGCCAGAAAGTTCATCTTTGGTCTCATCAGACCGTATCACATTTTCCCACATGCTTTTGTCACACTTGATACAGGTTTTTGCAAAAAAATAGCTGGGCTTGGATGTTAATTGATGGCAGGTGTGTACTGACCACTATTTACCATCAGTTTGAATGTGATTGGTTAATTCTGAACACAGCCATATCCCTCCTTATAAGGGGTGTGCACACTTGTACAACCATATTATTGTATGTTTTTTATTATTTTCCGCTTAAAAGATTTCAGTTTGTTTTTCAATTGAATTATAGAACTTATATGTTATATTAAAGGTGGGAAAAAATCTAAAGTATTTTATCTTCATCTGATTTTTTTTTCAACTCAAAACCTGACATTTGAACCGAGGTGTGTAGACTTTCTATATCCACTGTAAATCTGAATCTAGCTTTACATTTGTTAAAAATATCACCAAATGTGATTACATGACCACAGGATGATGTAATCGTCAACACCAATTGGTTGCCAACTACCCAAAATGTGATCATGTGACTGGAAGTAGTGGGACAGTTCGAGGATAGGTCATAAATAACTTTTCTGAGGTGGCAGTAACTTCAGACAGTCATTAAACAACTGTTTGTAAATCAAGGATCTGTAGCCAACTTTATCTCAAGAGCAACTAACATTGTTCATGGGAAGCTGATAAACTGAGATTGAAGGCAGAGTTCAGGTTAGGAATCCCCCAGCACAAAGGGATAGGATAGGTTAAGGAAAAAAATGTTGTTCTCCCACTACTTTAGCCTTGTTGCATCTTAGAATGTCTGATCTCTAAAATGATCTGCCACTACTAAAAACAGTATCCAGTATTGGCTGAAGATGTATCTACAAATATCTGCTCTTGTATCCCTGTGTTGTTGCTTTCAATATTATCTCTCTCACATTTTTTCAACAGTGTTTTTTTATGATAAGAGATGGTATAACTGTTTCCTTTTCTCTTTTCTCCCCCTTCTTTCTGTTTTTTTTTCTTTTTCTCTTTTAAGGTGGATGTAGATATGGCAAAATCCTGTGCAGATCTGCCTGAAGAGGATGAGGAGTTGAGAAAGAAGCTGTGGCTGAAGATTGCTCGTCATGTAGTACAAGAAGAGAAGGATGTTAAGAAAGCAATGGCTTGCCTTTCTAGTTGCAATCTGCTGAAGATTGAAGATGTGTTGCCTTTCTTCCCAGACTTTGTCACCATTGATCACTTCAAGGAAGCTATCTGCAACTCTCTAGAGGCCTATAACAAGCACATAGAGGAGCTGAAGACAGAGATGGAGGAAGCAACCCAAAGTGCTGAAAGGATCAGGGAGGACATTCAGGATATGAGAAACAAATATGGCTCTGTGGAACCACAGGAAAAATGTGCAGCGTGTGATTTTCCACTTCTAAACCGTCCTTTTTACCTTTTTCTCTGTGGCCACATGTTTCACTATGACTGCCTTCTGCAGGCAGTTTACCCAAACCTGCCTGCCTATAAGCAAGCTAAACTGGAAGACCTTCAAAAGAAGCTGCTGGCTGCAAGCCAGCCTTCCAAATCCCATCACCGCCATAAGGATACAGATACTCTTGGTCAAGGAAAAGGTCAGCCAAGTCGAGAACAGACAAAAGCTGACATAGATGATATTGTGGCAGCTGAGTGTGTATATTGCGGTGACATAATGATCCGATCCATTGATAAACCGTTCATTGATCCAGAGAGATATCAAGAAGAGATGCAGAGCTGGTTGTAGGATATGAGAACGAAGTTGCCTACAAAGCACGAAACTTGGCAGATATTCTCCTGGTGTTCTAAATAGGTTTGAAAAAGCACTATATCCTGCTATTTGTAAACTGATAGTGAAGAATAGATTGTCAGTGACAATGATTGTTTTACTAAACTATTTGTCTAATATAAATTGAGAGGCATTCGTACCTTAAATACTGTACGGATTTTTGTGTTGAGAAACTAAACTAAAATAATAACATGTATTATATCTGCACTATACCCATACTTCTATGAATAATTAGACAAGTGAGGATGCCCAGCTGCATAAGCTTACCCTGTTTTCATGCAAAGAGCTCCCTTTGTTCTTATTAATAGATACACAAGGTTGCATCCAAAAGTATTCATTTGTCAAGGGAATAGATGGTAAATAGGAGAATTGGCGAATAATGGCAAAAGAGGAAGACAGTGCTTCAGTGTGCAAAAGGAAGTCTACTCATGACATTAGATGAAATTCATAAATGATTGAAATTATGCATAAGATCCCATTTCTGAACACATCCCAATTGTATATTGATATGGCAAGGAAGCTTCCCAAAATGTAATTTTCAGGCACAACACGCATATATAAATGCTATATTTTTATTATTGTCCATAGAAATTATCTTGTACTTTTTGTGGATTTCCTTGAAGGCTTAGTTGGATAGCTGCAAACTATTGTTAAAGTCATGTGATCATAACTTTTACGGCATTATGATTGAAAGCATTCCATGTTTTCACTTGAGATTTTCTATTGCATTGTCAGTATTGTCATTGTTACTGCCATCTGCACGTTTATATGAATTTGTGGCATTTAGACAAAAATATTTAGGATCCTGCAAGCTATAAACTTTGCAAGTAATTCAGATAATTTATGATTAAACCAAAACATGTGGCTGGAAGAATGGTTTGACTATAGGTTTGGACCTAAAAGTTGATTCCTCTTGCTTTTAAGGAAGGTAATTGTGTTTTATGTACAGTGTACAAAAGAGATTTAGATAACAGAATGCAAGCTAAAGAGTAGTAAGATAGACTTTGTATTTAAAACTACATTTTCTGTGGCCACTGATTTCAAATTGCTGTGAATAGCAGGTTACATTATATTTATATCAAAAGATTTGTCTGTTAAAACATCTTTAATGCCTATGAATTTGTAATTAATTATGCTTTTTGTGCTTAGTTGCCTATTAAAGAGTCCTGAAATTGTTGTCAAATAACTTCCTATTGTGTACTTTGTCCTTTTTCACCATTTCTGCTAACAAAGTCTGGTATTGTAAGTTGTGTGAATACTAGGTGTTAATGTGTCAACCAAGTGGTGGATTTCAACAACCCATGGTGAAAGCTATCCCATAGCATGATGTATGAACATACATGTTCTTACATAGCTCACAGTCTAGCTGAGACTACTCCACCTTCTTTTTGCCTGAATATCTGGTTACCTCAGAGAAGTTGTTTTCTGCTAAGGCATAAACTGAAAGTTTGCACTTCTGTATCACTTCTGCGAGACCATTTTAACTCAACTAGAGCTTGAAAGTAAAACTCAAGGGTGAGGGATAACAGTTTGTAAAATAAACTTCTGTCTCTCTTAAAAATTGCCGTGTCAAAGGGTAAACAATGAGGAATTGTACTGTGTTATTTGCTGATGAATCACTGAAGAAATCACTCTTTGCCATAATGTTAGTGTAAAATACTAGAATATAAGTTACTTCTTATTGGCTGTACGTGATCACTTCTGATAAAAAAAAAACAATTTCTGTCCACTCTTATTTTTATTGTTTATTCTCTTGGTTTTTTTTACATTTATTACTAAATTTCTGGTGTATTAAAGTAGAATGCGATTTAAACCCAAGTGAGACACCTTTGTTTAATGGCAGCCCAATACTCACGGAGCCAAATTAGGAACTGGCTGAGGAATTCTGGGAATTGAAGTCCACAAGTCATAAAAGGGCCAAGTTTGAAGACCCCTGATTTAAAGCAACATAAAGTAATATAATTTTAAAGGATACATTGGCATTAACTTATTAAACATTATTATGCAACCACCAGAAATACATAACGGGTTTTTATTATTCACATAGAATACAATAATTGAAATTGTTTTTGAACAAAAATAAGGTTTATGTGGCTGCTGCTTATGCATTTATCCCGAAAACCTTAACTTATTTGTATTGAAAACACAGATAATATTCATTTAGTGACTGCCTCATTTAGTAACTTTGCAGTTAGAATGGTGATGATAACATAACTTCATGACATTTATAATCTTAGCAGGTCTATAAAGTAAAGGAAAGTTGAAACAAGATCATAAGCTCAGATCAGTTTCACATGGCAATTGCTTCTCCTAATGACCAATTTGCGGGTCTCAATTATGTTACTAAATGAAGACTACCTGTACCAGATTGAACAAGGAATTAAAAAAAAAAAATCAGCCTCAGCCATTAGGGGTCACTGTTTTCTTTAAGACCATTTATTGATATAACACCTTTATATCAATATGCTTTATTTAATATGCTTCATTTGCATGTAAAATATTCACATGTGGAATCATATGAACTTAAGTTTCAGTAATGTTTCCAACAATAGGGAAGCACAAGGATGACCCTTGATAAAAACAGATAAATTAACCAAGCTGACATTTATGTGTGACCCTTGAATAGAATAAGATGAAGCTTCCCTCAAGCTCAGATTGTGGTGACTTGATAGATTTGTCCATGCGTATTTGGTGGCAATATTGATAAAATAAACCACTAAGTGACTGCAGTGCGTATATCTTTTGAGTGTTATGCTGGCTGCTGATTTAAGTTCATAATGGGAAGAAGTGATAACTTAAAAGCAAAAAAACCCTCCATGGATTGTTTATGTATTCTGGAGTTTCATGATAATGTTAATTACAAGTAACTTAACACTCTGGTGCTTTGTTCATTCTTTTCCTGCTCATTCAGCCTGCTGCCGTTTCTCATTTCAAACACTCGATAGATAACTGTGACACCTGAGTAAAGGTGTTGGTATAACTTATCAGCTTATATAGGATCTCTGGCCATCTTTAGTTACCTTCTATGAAAGCACTGATCTAGACTGTCAACCTAAGTCTGAAGATGGTGCCCTTTGCAGATATTCTTATCACTGTCGTCGTAACATGCTTGCTGCTGAACTGAAGACTATATAGCTGTACTTACCACCTTAGTAGCCTTAAAAAGAAGGAGGATAGCATTACACCCTCCTCATTCCACTGTTTAGTCCCAAAGAACATATAAAATGACCTGTTTCAGCAACAGTCCTGTTTCTGACCTTGTTTTCAGCTGTGTTTCTGCCTGCCAGATGTTCTCCCCGCTTCCTCTCTGTTGCTTTGTTAGAAGCGGGCAAACCAGCCGACCATTTCCACCTCTTTCTTCCCTCTTCCCTCCCGCAGTTCTGATGCTTCCTTCCTGATCCACTTGCTGCCTGGGTAAAGAAATGCCACCCCTATTGAATTCCACTAGGACATCAATTTTTAATATGGGAAGAGCAGGCGGGGGTAACGAGTGAAACTCTCAAATTGAGCTTAGGAAGCAACGAAGAAAAGAAGGAAATAATTCTGAATGAGGTGTGCCTGATAGTGGAGGCCTGCTGGCTTCCTTGTGGCTGCATTGTTTTTCAATAATACAGAGGTGAATTGAGGGCTTTATGCACTGACGCCACAAGGATTGTATGTTTCAGCCTGCAGGTGCCCTTTATTGATTGTAATGAAAATTAGAGCTGAGCAGGAAGACAGTTTTATTCCTCCCTATGCTGGCTCCCAGATACCTTTAGTGTTCATCTGGCAATCATTTTGTACATTTTGCTGACTGGTCTCTTTGAAATGGGAAGTTATCAACATAGGAAAAACATCAATAAAACCTTAATTCTTGACTTCTAAAGTAGCTTACTTCTCTTCCAAAAAGTACAGAGCAACTTCTGATGGGTGCACTAAATTGTGTTTCGTAAATTAATATCAGAACTTCCAAATTGACCATCACTCATATAGATCATTTTCCTAATTCATGCACATGATTTTGATTATCCTAATATAGCCGCTTTTCTAAGTTTGAATAAGATACCTTCTAGATTAGAACTCTTTTTTTTTTTTGCCAATCAGCTATCTGGAAATTATAGTTTGATGGTTGCCAGGCTCAGGCTCGGGGAAAACGGATTGTTAGTATTCTTGCATTGCAGAAAGTTCTAAAACTAAGAGTATTTGTGTGATCAAGGCCGACATGAGAATTCAAGCAAGCCAGACTCATCAATCATTCTAGCTCTGCTCAAAATAAGCATCTTTATACTATATAGCATATTGATCAAATTGCCCTTATTGTGCAAGCTATATACAGTATGCGTTAGGAGACTTGGATGAATGATTGATTTGCATGTAATTAACATCTAGTAAGTATGTATATGCAGCAGTTCTGCCCATTTCACTTCCACACTTTTGTGCTTTCATGTTGAGATATGACAGTTCTTTAATCAAAGTTAATCACATTCATTCAGCAAAAGCACTTCCTTGGTAATAAGTACTACTCTTTACCAAAAGGCTTTGAATTAAACATTAATAGCTTGTGCATAATGTCAAACAATTTAATGTTTTTCTGTGATAATGTTATTCTGACTAATTTGAAAAGACTGGCAATCCCTGGGTTAAGAAAAAAATCTGTTCCTAAATCTGTCTTTAACTTGAATTTTATGTGTTAAATTGGAACTTGTATTTACAGACAGACTGCTGATCACTAAAAATGGTGGATGCCGTTCTTCTTTGAGCCAATGAACCTGTGGCTTCAGCAGTTCATGAAAAGTTTTGTTGGCTTAAGAGAAGAGAAGGCTGTGCCCTATTTTTAATAATAAACAGCCCATTCATATGTGCGAGTTGCCCATAAGTTGGATGATCTTATGAATCCATGTATTGTTTTAAAAACATTTTCAAAATATTTCATTCCCTATGTGCATCAGCTTAGTACAGTGGTTCTCAACCTTTTTAATGCTGCGACCCCCAACCAGTCGTAAGTCGAGGACTTTCCCTGCCTGGGAGCGCCACGCATGCATGGTGCCGCCCCCTGCGCCAGCCGAGGCGTAGCTGGCAAGCGGCAGAAACGGCGCGGGCTGACCACCGGCTGGGCCACCAGCTGGCCCAGCCCAAGGGAGGTAAGGCACCCGTCGGGCCCTACGCGCGCCAGCAACCCTCCCTGCGCCTGCCGGCCTCCCACCTCCCACCCCTGGCCCTCTTTTACTTACATTTTTAGTAGTTGCTCAGCAGGGAGGGGTGGAAACTTCCAGACAGCTCGCCTTCGCTGCAGACAGCTTGCAGCACTGTTTGCAGAATGGGACTTTTGATGGGCTCAGCAGGGCAGAGACAATTCCTATTGGCTTTTGAAAGCCAATAGAATTAGACTCTATTCAAGAGAGTCTATTCTATTGGCTTTCAAAAGCCAATAGCATAAAAGGGAGTAGCACAGCTAAGGAAAAGGGGAAAAAAATGGCGGACTGTGTTGTTTGGCGATCCCCATGAAATGGTCGTTCAACCCCAAATGGGGTCCTAACCGCTGGCTTAGTAGTTAAGAGTGTAACTACTATAATTTTCAGATACTTTCAAAAGTTAGAGAATACAGGTAATTCTTAACTTACTATTATAAGTGAGCCCAAAATTTATGTTGCTAAGTGGGGTATTTGTTAAGTGAGTTTTGCCCCATTTTACGACATTTCTTGCCACAGTTGTTAAGTGAACCATAACATGGCTTCTCCATTGACTTTGCCTGTCTGAAGGTTGCAAAAGGGATCATATGTTCCTGGGGACACTGCAACCATCATAAATATGAACCAGTTGCCAAGCATCCAAATTTTGATCACGTGACCATGGAGATGCTACAACGATTGTGTGAAAAATTGTTGTAATTTACTTTTTCCAGTGGCATGCATCCCCATGTTCACATGATTAAAATTCAGATGCTTGGCAACTGGCTCATATTTATGATGGTTGCAGTGTCTTGGGGTCACATGATCCCTTTTTGAGACCTTCTGATAAGCAAAGTCAATGCGGAAGCCAGATCCACTTAACAACCATGTTACAAACTTAACAAATGCAATGATTCACTTAACAACTGTGGCAAGAAATGGCAAGAAATTGTAAAATGGGCAAAACTCACTTAAGAAATGTTTCACTTAGCAACATAAAATTTGGGCTCAACTGTGGTCATAACTCAAGGATTATCTATATTTCTATCTTCTTTTGGAAGTTTGTATGAAAATAGCACACATTAGAATAACTGATTCCATGATGTATAAGATACAAGCAATGGGTTTGAATTTTGTTTTTGTGTGTCTATTTTCTTAAGATAACAAAGACAGAGAAAGCACAATAAAGTAACAGTCGATAATGTATGTAGAATATATGTGACAAGATGGATTTCTATCATTTTCCATGGATGTTATAGTTTTGCTTACTTAGATAATCAAGATAATCCAAGTTTTTAAAAACCTCCCTGGCAAATTTCTGTTAAGTCTCTAGAATAAAAAAGTTTTATCCTGACAAGATGAAAGTTCTGCTAAGAGCTTGTGAGTGGGTGGCGGAAGGTGGTGTTCAACTGATCTTCAATGTGGTTGTTGATATCTTAAAGACTCGGATTTAATTTATTGTATTATTGGATGTTTGAGTTATCATCATCATCATCATCATCATCATCATCATCATCATCATAATAATAAAGTTGGAAGGGACCTTGGAGGTCATTGAATCCAACCCCCTGCTCAGGCAGGAAACCCTGCACCATTTCGGACAAATGGCTGTTCAGTCTCTTCTTAGTACCAAGTACTAATATATGGAGTTCTCATGTTTGGTAAGAGCCATCTTGCATACAGATAAGCAGCAATAGCTTCTTAACTGGACTACTGTGACAATTATATATTTGTACACAATTGGAAACTTCAGGCAGCACTAAATGGTCTAAGTGCACCTGCCCTGAACTGTTACCACCTGTGTCCCAGGATACGGTATAAAAGAAATTGGAAATCTGTGACCCTCTTATATCCCAACCAACTGTGTTTGTGCGATTTCCATCATTTCCGTCCACTAGAATCTCAACAGCAAATTCCTGCTTAGAGACATGTGTTCTTTGATATTTTAAAGATAAAATAAGCCCTGAGAATCAGGGGTCTGAAAGAAGATATGAATCAAGATTTGATAGAGATGGTGGTTAATGATCTTGCTGTTGTTTTGAATAGGGATAAAGATGGATTACGTAGAGAAGTGGAAAAAATTTACAGAGTTAACTCTTGGGTTGCGAAGCAAAAGAATTTACCAAGAGATGTGGTGATTTATTTTGCCAAGAGATCTCTGCGTAATGAAATCATACAAGCTTTTTATAATAAGAGGTTCCAGATTGCTGCCCAAAATGTCATCATTCTAAAGGAAATCCCATCTAAAATTTTAAGAAATAGAAAAGACTTTGCTTTTTTAGCTAATGAACTTAAAACAAGATTGATGCCATTCAGATGGGAGATTCCGATGGGTATTGTTTTGAGCCATACGGGGACACGTTACAGACTTAACACTGTTACTAAAGCAAAAGAGTTTTATAACTCGGTCCTGGGAGCAGGCTCATCTTTATCTATGATTCAGAAAGTTTTGGATGGCAAAGAGGTGGAACAGCAGTCTGAAGGATTAGGTCTGATAGTTGCTGGAAAGTCACAGGTTGAATGGTCGCGACAAACAGAGATCAAAGACCAAAGAATGACTCGTGCAGCACATAGACGCAAGGAAAAGGAACAACAAAAGAAAGAAGTCAAAGAATCTTCTCAAGAAAGTGTCTCGTTGCCGGTGGGAGGAGCAAGACCCAAGAGTTCTGCAACACATTCTTCAATGGCAGACCTTCAGGTAGTCTTCTCCAGGCTTCTGGTTAAGGGAGATGGTAAAGTTCCTGACCTGGAATGTTAACGGTCTCAACTCCCCCCAGAAGAGAAAGAAAATCTTTCATTACTTAAAGCAACATAACAATGATATTATTTGTTTGCAGGAAACACATATCTTACCTAAAGATCAAAAATACTTAGTCAATGCTTGTTTGGGATCTCATTTTGTATCTTCTGCTCCTGGGAAAAAAGGGGGTGTAGTTATCTATGTTAAGCAAAACTTACCAGTCTGTTTGGTAGAATCAGATCCTCAAGGAAGATATGTTATGATTGAACTTGGTTTATATGGTAAGAAAATACTTATAGTGGGATTGTATGCACCAAACCAACAACAGGAACAATTTTATAGACTGCTACATCAGAAACTAAGTTCGTTGGACTATAGATCTGTGATATTAATGGGAGATTGGAATGGTGTTTTAGATACACAAAGGGATAAAAAAGGATTTTCTACTTTTTTCAAACAGGCTAAATTACCCAAAGCTTTTTTTGATTTGAAAGAGGACTGGGAGCTGAGAGATTATTGGCGTGAACGTAACCAAGAGGAGAGAGACTTTACCTTCTTTTCAGATAGACATCAATCCTTCTCAAGAATTGACTTTTTCTTGATTACAACTGACTTATATTTCAGGGTAAAGAATGTAAAAATTTTTCCTAGGTCGTTGACGGATCATAGTCCAGTTTGGATGGAGTTGGCTGATGAAAAAGAGGAGAGGAGATCGTGGAGGGTGAATGAGAACTTATTTAAACAAGAAAAGAATGTTCAAAAATTAAAGGAGTATTTAAAGGATTATTTTGCTTTAAACACGCATAAGGGAACTTCAATATCAATGGTATGGGATGCAGGTAAAGCTTTCATACGTGGGATTTTGATAAAAATGAATAATGTCCATAGACAAAAGCAGATTCAGAAACGTAAGGAACTGGAAGATGAGATTAAATTAAAAGAAAAGTCTTTGATTTTAAATCCTATAGATGAAAAGGTCAAAGAATCTATAAAGTTGCTAAAAACACAATTTAATATGTTGATGGCAGATCAAACTGCAACTAATTTATTGTTTATGAAACAAAATACATTTTGCAATGCTAATAAACCAGGGAGATGGTTGGCTTACCAATTAAGAAAGAAACAGAGACAGAGAATTATAGATAAAATAAATTATAATGGTAAATTAGTGTATCAGAAGGAGTTGATCAAGAAATCTTTTTTAGATTACTATCAAAAATTATATAAGAGTACTAATGTACAAACTTTAGATATAAATAATTACTTAAGTGAGGCCAACTTCCCTAAATTAACAGAAGATCAGAAACAAGAAATTAATGGTCTAATTACCAATGAGGAAATTGTGACAGTTATTAAGCAATTAAAATTAGGTAAAGCACCGGGTACGGATGGTTTGACATCCATTTATTATAAAACCTTGGTAGAAGAGATGATTCAACCTTTATGTGAGCTTTTTAATAATATACTACAGGGCTCAGAGATTCCTCCGTCATGGCGTAGAGCTTTTATATCTTTGATTCCAAAAGAGGATCAGGATCTCACTTTACCAAAGAATTATAGGCCTATATCTCTTTTAAATGTAGATTATAAGATTTTTGCAAAAATTTTAGCTAATAGGTTTATGAGGGTTTTGCATCAGCTTATACATAAGGATCAATCGGGTTTTATAACTGGTAGGTATATGAAGAATAATGTTAGACAAATTATTAATTTATTAGAATATTTAGATAAGAATAACCAAATCTCCGCAGGGCTGATATTTTTAGATGCTGAAAAAGTTTTTGATCAATTGAATTGGCAGTTTATGTTAAGATTAATTGAGGAAATGAATTTTGGAGAAAAAATATCACAAGCTTTTGGTGCTATATATCAAAAACAAACGGCACAACTTATTGTTAATGGGGGTTTGTCAGAGGTTTTTACAATAGAAAAAGGTACAAGACAGGGATGTCTATTGTCACCGTTGTTGTTTGTTTTAACTCTGGAAATTTTGCTGATCAAAATTCGAGAGTCGCAGGAAATAAAAGGAATAGAAGTTAACAAAAAAGAATATAAATTAAGAGCTTTTGCTTTGTTACTTTGTCTCAACCTACCTATTCTGTTGTAAATTTATTACAACTGATTTACCAATATGGACGAGTTTCGGGTTTTAAAATTAATAACAATAAGACTAAAATATTATCTAAAAATATGACTAATTTGGATAAGCAGATTTTGGTTAATTTGACAGACTTTGAAGTTGTTGATAAGATAAAATATTTGGGGGTTACCCTATCTGTTTCTAATGTAAAATTGTATAAAAACAATTATGAAAGGCTGTGGGTCAGGGTACAAAAAGATTTGAAAAATTGGGAGAAGTTACAGTTATCTCTTATGGGAAGAATTGCAGTGATTAAAATGAATGTCCTGCCAAAATTTCTCTTTTTATTTCAAATGTTACCTATTTTAAAGAATGAGGTTAATTTAAATGAATGGCAGAAAGGTATTAACAAATTTATTTGGGCAGGGAAAAAACCAAGGGTAAAGCTTAAAATTATGCAAGACTTCCGTGAGAGAGGTGGACTCAAGGTACCGAATCTGAAATTATATTATGATGCTGTGGCTTTAACACTAATTAGTGATTGGGTTAATTTAACAAATGTAGAAATACTCCATTTGGAGGGTTGGGATTTACTTTTTGGATGGCATGCCTATCTAATTTTTAATAAAAAAGTGGACCGGGTTTTTAAATCTCATATTATAAGGATTTCTTTACTTCGGGTTTGGAGGAAATATTATAAAAGTGATTTTAAAATACCATTATGGGCTATACCTTGGCATGCGATAGAGGGGATAAGGAGAGGAGTTAAGATGGATAGGGTTTCTTATACACAACTACTTAGATGGGATGGTCAAAATTGGCAGTTAAAATCTTTGGAAGATTTAGTACATGAAAATATTACCTATTCATGGTTTCAGTATAGACAAATAGTGGATAGATGGAAGATGGATCGTAATACGGGCTTGCTTAGAGAAGATGAAAATCTTTTTAAACAAGTAAAAGATCAAAGGCGAACCCATATTAAGAGAATTTATGGGGTCTAGTAGAACTGGATTCAGAATCAGAACTAATCAAAGATTGTATGATTAAATGGGCACAAAATTTTGGTGAACCAGTTCTACTGGATACCTGGAAACTATCTGGGTGAGGAATGTTAAATTTACACAAGCCCAGAACTTAAGGGAGAATTTTTACAAAATGTTTTATAGATGGCACCTTGATCCACAAAAAATGTCTCTTATATATCCTGACCTACAGCCTAAATGTTGGAGATGTGGTTGTTTGGATGCTACTTATCATCATAGTTGGTGGTCGTGTAAAAATATAAAAGTCTTTTGGATTAAGATATGGTGGAATATTCAAAGAATTTTTAGAAAGAGGGTAAAATTTACCCCACAATTGTTTTTGTTAGGTATTGTTACTGATTGTGATGCTAAGGAAGTTATATTGATGTTAAATTTGATTACGGCCGCTAGGCTGTTAGTAGGGCAATATTGGAAGAAGGAATCCTTGCCTACCTTGCAAGAGTGGTTTTTTAAAGTTTCTTATTTGGCGGAAATGGCAAAGATTTCGGCTTTCTTAAAGGAGCAATCGCAAGAGAAATTCTTTGCGGTATGGAAAAAATGGATAAATTTTATACAATATAAATTGGATATAAAAAATATCATTTAGCTTTTTAATAACTTGTATATAAACTTTAATATTTTATAGATTGTACTTTTTTATATCTCTTTTCTTCTTTCTCTTTTCTTTTTTTATTATCTCTTTTTCTTTTAAGTACTTTTTTAATACTTAAGCTTTTTCTTACATATATTTTATTGTTAATTACTTTATAAGTTGTTTATGTAAGGTATTTAGATATATTTATGATTTATACTTTTTCAATTTTTTTAAGATTCTTAAAAATTTTAATTAAGCCTATATTCAGCTCTGGGAAGGTCGGGCGGGATGGAGAGGGAGGGTTGGGGTGGGTGGGTTAGGGTTGTTTTTTTGTTTTTTGCTTTTTGTAAAAATATTTAAAAATTTTCAATTAAAAAAAAAAAAGATAAAATAAGCCCTAAAATAGGGATGTTAAAGGTCTGGTAGATAAAGCAACAAACATCCATTTTGAATACCCTCCAAAGAATGAAAATGTGACTCTGCTTCCTCCAGTGTTACATCATCTGCAGACCTCAACATCTTTTTTAAAATAATAAAAATAAAAGATAGATTCAGCCACTTCAGTCTTAGGCCAATGTTGCTTCACGGGGCACTTTCAAGAGGGAATGACATACTTATTAGATGTTTCGATGGACCTAGTTAGTACATAACTTATCCTGTTTCCCTCATGAGTCATTTTGACTCCCTATCACCTCTTTAATCTCAGATGAGATACATCTTGATGTTCCAGTCTTGGAGATGGGGAATTTCAGTTTACATTCTTCTTTGGTAATGTTCATTAGTAAGACATCAACCCAAGACAACTCAGAATACTGTATATATCTTTCTGTTATTAAATCTTTTCCAGACAACACAAAACGCTATATATGACTTCCTGTTTTTAAAACTTTCCCAATTGATGATTTCCTTTTAATTACATCTTAATTATCAACTGACTCTTAAGCGTCTAATGCCAAGAATTACCAATGCTGTAAACATTGAAAGCACTACAGGAATAATACTGGGGAAATCCCAGATAGAGTCTTTATTTCGGTTGTGTTCTTTAGAAATGAGCAGTGTATTAATAGCAGAGAATATAACTTCAAAGGAAAGTCTAGCCACTACTAATCCATTTCAGACAAGTTTTATCATCATATTTTGTTGAAGTCCCACAAGATATACCATTCATTTATTTACACAAGATCTTTCAAGGCAGTGTTCATTGCTCTTTCTGACAGTCAGCTTAGGCAAAAAGACGAGCTGTCCACAACTGTAAATATGTATCTGTGAAAAGCAAGGCAGAGCAAAGTTAATTTTTGTTCCATATCTGAAACATTGGCTATTCTGGCTCATTTTGACTATTACATTAGAGTTAAGTAAGATTAAAGTTAATATATAACTTGGAAGTATCCAAATTGATGAATCCTTGGTGTGCATTTCTTTGTTTTAAACTATGCTTCTAAAGAGAAAAGAAGTTTCTTTCTTGAGGAATTTGTGCCTAAATCATATCACCAACTCTTTTTCCTGTGGTTCCACTCTTGATCAATAGCCCATCTCCAAATTTAAAAGATGGGGTTTCTGATGTATCCAGAAACTGCCCCCTTAATTTCTATTAATTTCTATTACAGATATAATCTAATGATACAAACTTTAGCCTGGTGGATGATTTAATTTTACCGTCTTGGGCATAGGCTGGTATAAAGAACCTGAGAAAAGTTCTGACTGCAAGATGGCAAATGTTGAGTCCGTGGCGGGAAAACAGACACGAGAAGCAGCTGGAGTTCTCAGTTTCATTTATTCAGCGTTCAGCTTACAGGAAGATGGCTTCAGCCTCGCCCAAACGCCTCGCAGCCTCTTATATAGGCAACTCCCGGGTAAATGGGTTACTTTTCCCGCGCCAGCACCCGCGCATGCGCACGGCGCTGGCGACAGCCTGTCTGGTCCCGGGCAGCTTTGCACCTGCCCGGGACTGCCTGCAAACGCCCGAGCCGTTTGCAAGGCTCGGGACATAACACCCCTTTCCCCCGGGCTAAAACTACTACCAACATACAACATTTATTTTATATGACATTTTGCTCCCCAGTGCTCCCACTGATTACTGGCTTTTGCCTTGCCAGCAATGTTATGTAATCTTCTAGATACTTAGGAGATTTCTTTGCTCTCTGTGACCTTCTTAGCTCTGGGTTACTGGCATAAGTCCCCTGACTGGAGGGAGGCGTGAGCCTGTTCTCTCTATTGTGCCCTGGTGTCTTCCAAGGACTGTGCCCCGATGCCTGGCCTGCTTGCTTGCCCACCGGGCTCGTCAGGCCAGGGCTTCTGTTACTTTGTGACCTGGTTGACCTACCTAGCTGTAGACCCTCAGGCCCCTTGAAGTGATAGCCGCTGCTGGGCGTCTCTGTAGAACCTCCTAGGTCAGTCCAAGACCTGTCAGGAGGCTGTCCATTCCCTGAACCCCATTCTGTGTTCGGGCTCGTGTGGGTTTCTGTACTTTCCCAAAACTCAGGTGTTCCCTGATTTGTGCTAGGGTTGTTGTAGTCGGGACTTGGTTCCTCGACTAGCTCTGTGTATGTTTGACCCCCTGTAGGATTTGGGGTAAGGTCAGGCCAACCTTGGGAATTGTGTGCCAGCTCTCTTGCGGGGAATGATTTGTTGGGATGCCCCCGGGTATCCTCCGTTGCTGGAGTGCTGTGTGATGTGTGTGGAAAGTGAGTATGCCCCCGGGGTGACTCCCTGGCTGGAGTAGGCGTGAGTGCCTGTTGTGTGGGTAAGCTCCATGACTTTCTTTTCGGAGCAATTGCAGAACCTTGGGACGAGCCGTTTGGGGCTCCCTCAGTGGAGATGGGCAGTAGCTCTTGCCCTTCCCTTTGCTCCAAAGGGTCCCCCTCCCCCCCTGGAAAAGACCCAGGAGTCTCAGCAGAAAAGTCTCGCCTAGAGCGAAGTTGGTCGATGTGCCGACGCAGGACACGACCGTTGTCCAGGGCAACCTCGTAGGAGAGAGGACCTGTGATCCTGGACACAGAAGCGGGGACCCATGTATGACCAGGCCCGTAATTGCGAGCCCAAACCGGGGCACCCACAAGTAGTTGTCTAGGTGCCCTAGGATGTGAGGTAGATGAAGGCAGTCTGTCCGGATGCAACCGGTCAAGTCTAGTAGTAAGTTGGCGCCCCCAACGAAGTTCAGCTGGACTTCTCCCTGTAGAAGTGGACGGTGTGGTGCGATAAGAAAGGAGAAAGTCAGCCAACCTGTGATGCCAGTCCCCGTAGGTGAGTCTCTTCAAGGCGTCCTTTGCGATGCGCACCATGCGTTCAGCCATACCGTTGGTGGACGGGTGAAAAGGCGCAGACGTGGCATGACGAATCAGGTTTGCCTGTAAGAAAGCTTGGAATTCGGAGGAGGTGAATTGAGGGCCGTTGTCGGACACAATGACATCTGGCAGCCCGTGTGCAGCAAAAATCCCCCTCAGTACCTGAATAGTCTTTGCAGTGGTGGTGGATGAGACAGGCACAACCTCAAGCCATTTTGAATGGCTGTCAACAAGGACCAAGAAGAACTGGCCCTGAAAGGGCCCAGCGTAGTCAATGTGCACCCTAGACCATGGGGACTGTGTTTCCTCCCATCTATGCACAGGAGCTTGGGGCATCTCTGGGCGAGATCGTTGGCACAGGTGGCATGCGTGTACCTTAGCCTCAATATCTTTATCTAAAGCAGGCCACCACAAGTGGCTGCGTGCAAGAGCCTTCATACGAACAATGCCAGGATGACCCTCGTGGAGGGATTCTAAGACCCTAGTCCTCATTGAGGTGGGAATGACAACTCTGTTTCCCCAAAGCAGACAACCCTGAGAAAGGGACAGTTCGTTTCTTTTGGACCAGAAACTCTGAAACTCAGGACTAGGGCAGTGCTCAGGCCACCCGGACAGGACCCAGGAGCGGACACGTGAAAGTGTGTGATCTGTACCTGTTTCAGCGGTAACATCCCTGGCACTAAGAGGGAGCTCGGGCAAGGCTTGGATTGATAGAATGTTGACAGCTGGCGCGGGGTCAGCTTCTACTACTGGCAGAGGCAATCTACTGAGGCCATCAGCATGGCCCATTTCTTTCCCAGGCTTGTGGAGTAATGAAAAATCATATGCAGACAAGAAAATAGACCACCTAAGCATTCTAGGGGAAATGATGTGGGGAGTCTGCTTACGTGTGGTAAACAGTCCCAGCAGAGGCTTATGGTCAGTGAAGACCGTGAAATGCCTGCCATATAGAAAATCGTGGAATTTTTTAATTCCAGCAACAACAGCCAGAGCCTCCCTGTCTATCTGAGCGTAGTTGCGCTCGGCAGAAGACAGTGTTCTGGAGTAGTATGCAATAGGAACCTGAGTTCCATCAGACCTGAGGTGACTCAGGACAGCTCCAACCCCGTAGGGGGACGCATCACAAGCGATGCACACAGGGAGAGACTCGTTGAAATGTGCAAGAACACTGTTAGAAGTGAGCAAGGCCTTGACTTCTTTAAAGCAAGCCTCATGCGCTTGTGACCACAGCCACACAGCCTGTTTGTCTAGTAGCCTGTGAAGAGGCTCAGCTACACTAGCTTTATGTGGAAGAAAAGAATTGTAGAAATTCAGGAGGCCTAGAAAGGCCTGAAGTTCGGCCTTAGACTTTGGCCTGGGTGCATCTAAAATAGCAGTTAGTTTGGATTCAGCAGGATGAATCCCAGCAGCATCAATTTTGAATCCCAGAAATTCAGTAGAAGGCACCCCAATCTGGCATTTGTCTTTTCTGAGCTTGAGGCCTGATTTCCTGAATCTTAACAGGACAGCCCTAAGCCTTTCAGCTAGAATGTGTGTGGAGTCTCCTGCAATCAAGACATCGTCAAAGTAGGGGCAGACCCCTGGTATACCTCGTAGTGTGTTTTCCATTACGCTTTGGAAAATCCCAGGAGCGACATTCACTCCAAACTGTAGCCTTTTTACTTTAAAGGCTCCCCTGTGGGTCACAATGGTCTGAGCTATGGCAGCATCATCATCAACAGGCAGCTGTTGATATGCTTGAGCTAGGTCAAGCTTTGCAAAAACACGCCCCCCTTGAGAGAGGCCAGGATGTGACTGACCACAGGAACAGGATAGGCATGTTGCTGCAATGCCTTATTGAGTGTGCATTTGTAATCAGCACAAATGCGAATGTCCCCATTTGCCTTTAGAGGCGTGACAATGGGGGTCTCCCATGGGCTGGAATCAACAGGTTCTAGGATTCCCTGTTGGATTAGTTTGTCTAATTCAGTGTCAATCTTACTTTTTAAAGCAAAAGGGACCCTTCTTGCTTTAATCCTAATGGGAGTGACAGTGGGGTCTAGCTTTAAGGACACAGGTGGTCCTTTGAATGTGCCCAGCTGGGGGCTGAAAACATCTGCAAATTCTGTGCAGACTTCCTGTAGGTCGAGTGTTTGTAAGCTATTGAGTCCTGTGACGTGTATCCCCAGGGCCTCAAACCAATCGAGTCCTATGAGACTCGTTCGTTCACCCCCTACTACTAATAAGTCTAGTGGACCTTCAAAACTCTTGTATTGCACGTTAAGGGTGGCCTCCCCCTTAACACACACTCTTGAGTTCTGAAAATCTGTTAATACAATATCAGAAGGCCTTAACTTGGCCTTAGACCCACTTCTGGAACAAATCTTCCTAAATGTATGCAATGAAATGATGGACAGGGCAGACCCTGTGTCTAGTTCCATAGATAATGGAACCCCTTGTAGCTTCACGTTGAGTGACAGCTTTTTCTTCATGGGCTTGTGTGTGCCTGTTCTACAGATGCTTCTTCGCGAAGCGCAAAAACCTACCCTATTCTGGCTGGGGAATCTGGTACCCTTCAGGCGTTCTTCTTGGGGTTGTGCCTTTCGTCGGCCCAGGCACACAGCTGCAATGTGCCCTTGTTTACCGCATGCCCGGCAGGTAGCGGAGCGGAACTTGCAGTCGGTTCTCCTGTGGCAACCTCCACAGCCGATGCACTTGAGCGGAGCCGAAGAGCTTCCCTTCTGGTTCTCTTCCTTCGCGGGGTGTAGACGGTCGACTTCCTCGTCCGGATCCTCCTCGGAGTTTCGTCGGACGTCTTCCTGGTGCACGGACGCACCCTCTGCACTGTTTCTGATCGGCCGCATGTTTTTGACGGCGCCGCCTGCTGCTTCTTCTGCGGTGACTTCCCTTAAGGCGTCTTTGAAGGATAATTCTTCCTTTGCGAAAAGTCTCTGTTGTAGCTCGCGATGCCTTAACCCGCACACGAATCGGTCCCTCAGTCGTTCCTCGAGGTCCTTGAACTCGCAGGGCTTGGCGGCCTTCCGTAACGCGGCGATGTATTCTTGGCTGACTCACTGGACCGTTGATCCCTTTGTTCGAAGGTGTGGCGCCATGAGATAACGGACACCTTGGGATGGAAATGCTCCTTCAGCAGCTTCTTCAGGTCTGCGTAGCTTACAGACTCTACTGGGACAGGTGCTGCAAGGTTTTCTGCGATTTCGAAGGCGTCTTGGCCGCAAACGCAAAGCAGGGTGGCCGCATTCAAGCTATCTTCCCTCACTTGGTTTGCCTTGAAGTAGTTCTCCATTCTGGATACGTAGGACTCCCACCGCTCTGGATGTGAGACGTCGAATTCCGAAAGCCTTCCGATTTTCGCCATCTTCGGATCTTCAGGAGACGGGTCTATCAGCCAGCCTACCCCCGAATGCGCACCGGATTGGCGGGCAGCTGCCGAGTCGACGCCGTTCCTCTTTCGCCGCTCAGGACTCCTTGGGTAAGCTTACACTTCTTCCTTTCCAGGTAGTGCAAGGCATCCCACCTCGTCGCCAGTGTTGAGTCCGTGGCGGGAAAACAGACACGAGAAGCAGCTGGAGTTCTCAGTTTCATTTATTCAGCGTTCAGCTTACAGGAAGATGGCTTCAGCCTCGCCCAAATGCCTCGCAGCCTCTTATATAGGCAACTCCCGGGTAAATGGGTTACTTTTCCCGTGCCAGCACCCGCGCATGCGCACGGCGCTGGCGACAGCCTGTCTGGTCCCGGGCAGCTTTGCACCTGCCCGGGACTGCCTGCAAACGCCCGAGCCGTTTGCAAGGCTCGGGACATAACAGCAAATACCACCAATTGAGAACATTCTTGAGGGATGTTCTCAGCCCATTCTTAATTCTGGGGAAATGTTTAAAGCAGCATAAGAGAAAACAACCATCTTCTGTAATTTAAAAGAAAGATCCTCAGTGATGCCCCATTTTAGTGGCAAAGGAAGTAGAATGGCATGGGGAGGGAAGATGGTTAAAAAACTGTTTTTTCTTCTACTATATGTTGAAGACACCCAAAGTGAGAACATGTTTGGCTTGATCAAGTGGAACTCAGGTTCACATCTGAGCCCCTAGATCAGACATGTCAAACACAAGGCCCGAGAGCCGGATGCGGCCCGCAAAGTGGTTTCATGTGGCCTGCGAAGCCATCCTGGAAACAGTGAGGGAACGGCCCCCGTTGCCTTGGCCCTGGCCCAGGCTGGCCGGGAGTCAATGTACAATTTTGTGGTGGCCATCTATACTGAAACGCATTCAGTCTTAGCTCCACAAGGCCGTCTGGAAACAGCGAGGAACCAGCCCCTGCTGCGTTGGCCCCGCCCCTTTGGTGCATGCTAGGGAGGTGTCACCCTTTGTGAGGAATGAAGAAATGGACCATCACCTGCAATGGCCCTCTCCTACTTCACATATCCGGCTTGATGGGCTCTGGAGGAGGGGTTTCGGCAGGCAGCAGGGCGCTCTCCTCACAGTGCCGAGAGGCTGAGCCAGACAGTGCAAATCCAAAAAGAAATGCAAGGCCATCCAGCTCCCAGCCTGCCCGGTTTCAGCAGGCAGTGGGGCTTTCTTCTCACAGCGCCAAGAGTTGAGCTGAGTGGCACGAATCTGATGAGAAGTGCAATGTTGCCTAGCCCCCGGCCTGCCCAGTTTCAGCAGGCAGCAAGGTGCAAAGTTGGCGAGCTTCGCACTGCCCAGTTCAACCTCTTGGCGCTGTGAGGAGAGCGCCCTGCTGCCTGCTGAAACCATGCCCACCCATTAGGCCACACCCATTCCATTCACGCCCAACCAGTAGGCCACACCCACCCTGGCCACACACACCCCACCCCCCCAAGGGCAACCGCAATGCTGATGCGGCCCTCAATGAAATTAAGTTTGACACCCCTGCCCTAGATGGATTAACTGAGTAGCTGCTGTAATTGATAATAATTATGGGTGAATATATTGGTTTGGATTTCTCTTAATTTGTCTTGTCTGCAAATTTTATTTTTATCTCCTGTTCTCTTTCTCTCTTTCTTAGTTTAAATTTTGGTTTATCCCATTCTCAAAGCAGTTGCAGATGTTATTTTTCAAGGGTAACTAATATTTGTATGTAGATATATTTTAACATCTAAATATTTGCATTTTGCTTCAGATATGGTTTTATATGAGCCACCCAGAATCTTTTGCTGAGATGGGCAGTTATAGAAATCAAGTAAATAAATAAACAAACACTTTTTTTTCATTTTTATGAACTGTTTCCTTTTTTTTTTTTTGAAGAAAATTGGCAAACTGTATGGCAAAATTCAGAGATGCATACATTTTAAAGACTGAAACCAAAAGATAATTAAATTTATGCTCAAACCGTCTGGTCTTAACAGGAGAAGGGAGAGAGGATGAAGTGTGATGCTAAGGATGTAAACCAAGGGTAGTCAACCTTGGCTCTTTTATGACTCGTGGACTTCAACTCCCAGAATTCCTGAGCCAGCTAAGCTGGCTCAGGAATTCTGGGAATTGAAGTCCACGAGTCATAAAAGAGCCAAGGTTGACTACCCCTGATGTAAACGGTCAGTGGACGCATTCAGTCTCAGGTGGCTTCGTCAGTGGAGGCCACAGGTTTTGCCCAGACAACATGGGAAATAACATGTTGAGTGGCTAAGTACAATGGGAATCCAGGTCTTGGATAACTGAACTTTGCCTCTGCTGCAGGCTTTTCTTGTTCTTTCATAGCATCTGTGGGACACTGAAAAAGTATGCTAAAGGCCCAACGGGCTTTTGGCAAACACATCAGTGTTGCTCTGCACTTCCACTCTTCTGAAATAGAACTAATAATCAAGTCCAGATTTGGACATGAACAGACTCTAACTGACTGTAACAAAATTGCCTTAATTAGTATACCAGAATCTCCTGGGAATGTGGAAATCAGCTGGGGAAAGTATACAAAACAGCCAGAAAAATAGACAGTATAGTACTTATAGGGCATGACCCAAAAAATAATAAAGAACAAGCAAACAAAAACTTCTCTTTTTAAAAATATTCTTTTCTGCCTCTTCTGCTCATATCAGACACTGGCTACCTATTGTGTCACAGATTCATAAAAGTAAGGTGCTTATGTTTGGTGTCACTTCTGTCAAGAGTACTTTGTGTTGCCTGTGACCTCTTGTGTAGAACTGCATTTGAATAAAGGAGTGTTTCTTCCAGCAAAAGGAATTCACATGCTCAGTGAATTTCATTAGTAGCAGCTAACATTCTAGTTACACATATGCAATTGGATATTAAAGATGTTGTATTTCCTCAATAGAGCATCAGTTTTTCAGGTGGAAATTTTCAATTATGTGTTCTGCATTACCTGTCTGTAACTGGAGGTGGGAAGAGTAAAATTTGTATCTTAACATAATTGATATATTTCTACTATAATTAATAATAGACTATAACAATAATTAGGTAAAATTTGCTACAAACATAAATAAGTTGTTACAAATATGTTTCAGATCTGTTGTGTATACACATAAAGACAACATTTATATCCTTATATCTTGAAATAAATTAAAATTTAATGAAGAAAGAATACATGGATTGATATTAGGACAAGTTATTCCAGTGAGATAAATAGGTGTCAGTTTTAATAAAGTTATTTTCTAGTCATCATTCATTCCTAGATCTTCCAAAGTTATTTTTCCATCATACTATATTCTAACATAAAGAAATTAATATTCTTCCACTTATAAATGATAACACTATGAACTAGTATTGATACCAAAATCATTATTTTAAATCCCTCGTAAACAGCAAAACCAAATAATACATGTTTTTCATTTATTTTTGGATTGAAAGCCAATATTCCTCACAAGTGCAATACAAGATAAATATCTGCTTTAAACCACTTATATGTAAATTATTGTCTCTGACAGTCTTCAAGTAATGAAGAAAAGTGCAAGGAATTATGAATTATGAGAAGTGAGAAATGAATGTGTAAATTGACTCCATCAAAGAGCACTCTGTTTGAAATTATGCGACAGTTCCATCATTAACATCATGACTCGGGCTTTACTCATCAGCTGCTGAACATAAAAACATAACCTACCAGATCATAAATTTAACTGGTGGACACGCGTCAAATATGACACATATCGTCTTTCTGTGACTACCCACTTTTACCAGTTGCTCTCCGCAGGCCTCTAAGCCATCTGGAGTTGTATGTAGTATAGTTCCTCCAGATGCTTTTTGTTAGTCCAAAGCCTCAGACATATGGCCCTTTTCTTAGGAGAGCAATTACTTACTCACTCCAATGATACCCACTGCAGCTGCTAAAACCCTATACAGTAGTATGTATTTCAAATGGCCAGTAACGAGTCATCACCAGGTTCTTGAGGTCTACAAGTATATTTGTGTGGAAGTCCTGAATGGCCTTTGCCCTCCAGGAAATGCCTTCCTGAAATCAGCATGATTTAGATCCTAGCTTCTAATTTCTATCATTACTGTAACTGAAATGAAAAAGTTTGCGCCTGATAATCCATTGTCACAAAAGTGGGACATATCTGAGTTTTAGAGAAGCCTCCTTCCATAGTAGATGACAGAGCTATACAATGGTGGATTGCTTTGCTTGTTTTGTTTTAAAAAAACCAAAACCCTAATCCTGAACTCCTTTTTGTCTGTTAAAATAGCCTTGGCCGGAGGCCTCCATTGTATCAGTTCAGAAAGCTTGGTACAAACAACACGAGGCTTTTCTTCATAAGCTGACCCAGGTGCTGGGGTGGGTATTACAAGGGCAGCCTGAAGGGGTTACCTTACTTCTTGCCAGAGCAGCTGCTCTTTCTTGCTGGCAGCTGGGCTTGAATATTCACGGCAGTAAATGATCATGGCTGGCATTTGTTTGGCACCTCAAATGGGCAAACTTTGTGAGGCTCCAAGAATGCAACTCCTGTTCTTTTCAAAACAGTTTTCTCCTTGCTGACTGCTTTTTTTTTTTCTAATTTAACACGGTAGTGTGTCTAGGCCAATTAGGAGATGGGGTTAAGATGACAGCTGAGTTAAGTGCCTGTGAAATTGCCTTTGGAGGACAGATGACCACAGTTAGTTGGCTGGCTGGCCAGCCAGCCAGCCTGTTTTCCACTGTCTTCCGCAAATAGATTGTAAACCAGGAGAGCATAGAATAACTAATTTTACAGAGTTTTATCAAATGATACAGAATACGCCCATATGGTTTATCAGAAGAACCCTACAGATATTTTTAGGACAATTATTGCTCTCCAGATGTGTTTTGTTCCTTGAGAACAATTGGGCCAGATTACAAAAAAGAGCCATAATAACTGAATTTACCTACTCTTAGCTAAAAAAGAGAACATATCTAGGCATAGAAAGCACCTAGTTTCCCATTTTCAATAACTCTTTCTCTTTTCCTCAGCAAAGGTGTGCGTATCTTTAAGCTCTTGCTTTTCATCAGAATCGCAGGATCCTTCCAATAAAAGAAAAGTACCAAATAGGCAGGCAGCAATTATGGGTTAAGATTCCCTAGATATTTGTTTACTGAGTCAGAATTGGAACAATCCTGTCATATACAAATCTACTGCCAAAAATATACTTGATTTCAACAGCCAGATCCAGAGGTGGAGATAGAAGGTCTTGTTACAAATGGAATACACTGGTTATCTCCAGGACTGTCTCCTATAATTTGTTTGTCTTGAATAAAGATGTTAAAAATTTCTATCAGATGTTTGATAGAAATGCGTAGAAGTGAAATGTGATAGAGATGTGAAGTTTGGGAGAGCAGAGACCACATTCTTCTATGCCTTTGGAAGATCTCAGATAGTTTTAGAAAGGCAGTGAAGTCACACCTTTTTTAATAAAGTTTTTGACTTTTACTTTTAATTATAAGAAGGTTTTGGAACTGGGGTGGCTGGTGGTTTTACCAGTTTCTCTTAGTAGTTTGTATTGACATGTCTTGAATGGACCATTGCATATGAAGGAAGGGAGGGGAGGGGGAAGGGATAGATAGATAGATAGATAGATAGATAGATAGATAGATAGATAGATAGATAGATAGAGATAATCTATTGCAAATCATTTGCAATCCATAAGTTAATCTTTTTTGATTTATTTAAGATCTGTGGTGGCACAGTGGTTAAAATGCAGTATTGAAGACTAACCCTGCCCACTGCCACGAGTTCGATCCTGACTGGTTCAAGGTTGACTCAACCTTCCATCCTTTTGAGGTCGGTAAAATGAGGATCCAGACTGTTGGGGGTGTTGCGTCCTTGGCGGGAAAACAGACACGAGAAGCAGCTGAAGTTCTCAGTTTCTTTTATTCAGCGTTCAGCTTACAGGAAGATGGCTTCAGCCTCGCCCAAACGCCTCGCAGCCTCTTATATAGGCAACTCCCGGGTAAATGGGTTACTTTTCCCGCGCCAGCACACGCGCATGCGCACGGCGCTGGCGACAGCCTGTCTGGTCCCGGGCAGCTTTGCACCTGCCCGGGACTGCCTGCAAACGCCCGAGCCGTTTGCAAGGCTTGGGACATAACACCCCTTTCCCCCGGGCTAAAACTACTACCAACATACAACAATTATTTTATATGACATTTTGCTCCCCAGTGCTCCCACTGTTTACTGGCCTTTGCCTTGCCAGCAATGTTATGTAGTCTTCTAGGTACTTAGGAGATTTCTTTGCTCTCTGTGACCTTCTTAGCTGTGGGTGACTGGCATAAGTCCCCTGACTGGAGGGAGGCGTGAGCCTGTTCTCTCTATTGTGCCCTGGTGTCTTCCAAGGACTGTGCCCCGATGCCTGGCCTGCTTGCTTGCCCACCGGGCTCGTCAGGCCAGGGATTCTGTTACTTTGTGACCTGGTTGACCTACCTAGCTGTAGACCCTCAGGCCCCTTGAAGTGATAGCCGCTGCTGGGCGTCTCTGTAGAACCTCCTAGGTCAGTCCAAGACCTGTCAGGAGGCTGTCCATTCCCTGAACCCCATTCTGTGCTCGGGCTCGTGTGGGTTTCTGTACTTTCCCAAAACTCAGGTGTTACCTGATTTGTGCTAGGGTTGTTGTAGTCGGGACTTGGTTCCTCGACTAGCTCTGTGTATGTTTGACCCCCTGTAGGATTTGGGGTAAGGTCAGGCCAACTTTGGGGATTGTGTGCCAGATCTCTTGCGGGGAATGATTTGTTGGGATGCCCCCGGGTATCCTCCGTGACTGGAGTGCTGTGTGACGTGTGTGGAACATGAGTATGCCCCCGGGGTGACTCCCTGGCTGGAGTAGGCGTGAGTGCCTGTTGTGTGGGTAAGCTCCATGACTTCCTTTTCGGAGCAATTGCGGAATCTGGGGACGGGCCGTTTGTGGCTCCCTCAGTGGAGATGGGCAGTAACTCTTGCCCTTCCCTTTTCTCCAAAGGGTCCCCCTCCCCCCCTGGAAAAGACCCAGGAGTCTCAGCAGAAAAGTCTCGCCTAGAGCGAAGTTGGTCGATGTGCCGACGTAGGACACGACCGTTGTCCAGGGCAACCTCGTAGGAGAGAGGACCTGTGATCCTGGACACAGAAGCGGGGACCCATGTAGGACCAGGCCCGTAATTGCGAGCCCAAACCGGGGCACCCACAAGTAGTCGTCTAGGTGCCCTAGGATGTGAGGTAGATGAAGGCAGTCTGTCCGGATGCAACCGGTCAAGTCTAGTAGTAAGTTGGCGCCCCCAACGAAGTTCAGCTGGACTTCTCCATGTAGAAGTGGACGGTGTGGTGCGATAAGAAAGGAGAAAGTCAGCCAACCTGTGATGCCAGTCCCCGTAGGTGAGTCTCTTCAAGGCGTCCTTTGCGATGCGCACCATGCGTTCAGCCATACCGTTGGTGGACGGGTGAAAAGGCGCAGACGTGGCATGACGAATCAGGTTTGCCTGTAAGAAAGCTTGGAATTCGGAGGAGGTGAATTGAGGGCCGTTGTCGGACACAATGACATCTGGCAGCCAGTGTGCAGCAAAAATCCCCCTCAGTACCTGAATAGTCTTTGCAGTGGTGGTGGATGAGACAGGCACAACCTCAAGCCATTTTGAATGGCTGTGAACAAGGACCAAGAAGAACTGGCCCTGAAAAGGCCCAGCGTAGTCAATGTGCACCCTAGACCATGGGGACTGTGTTTCCTCCCATCTATGCACAGGAGCTTGGGGCATCTCTGGGCGAGATCGTTGGCAAGGTGGCATGCGTGCACCTTAGCCTCAATATCTTTATCTAAAGCAGGCCACCACAAGTGGCTTCGTGCAAGAGCCTTCATACGGACAATGCCAGGATGACCCTCGTGGAGGGATTCTAAGACCCTAGTCCTCATTGAGGTGGGAATGACAACTCTGTTTCCCCAAAGCAGACAACCCTGAGAAAGGGACAGTTCGTTTCTTTTGGACAGAAACTCTGAAACTCAGGACTAGGGCAGTGCCAGGCCACCGGACAGGACCCAGGAGCGGACACGTGAAAGTGTGTGATCTGTACCGTTTAGCGGTAAATCCCTGGCCTAGAGAGGAAGCTGGGCAAGCTTGGCTTGATCGAATGTTGACAGCTGGCGCGGGGGGGTCAGCTTCTACTACTGGCAGAGGCAACCTACTGAGGCCATCAGCATGGCCCATTTCTTTCCCAGGCTTGTGGAGTAATGAAAAATCATATGCAGACAAAAAAATAGACCACCTAAGCATTCTAGGGGAAATGATGTGGGGAGTCTGCTTACGTGTGGTAAACAGTCCCAGCAGAGGCTTATGGTCAGTGAAGACCGTGAAATGCCTGCCATATAGAAAATCGTGGAATTTTTTAATTCCAGCAACAACAGCCAGAGCCTCCCTGTCTATCTGAGCGTAGTTGCGCTCGGCAGAAGACAGTGTTCTGGAGTAGTATGCATAGGAACCTGAGTTCCATCAGACTTGAGGTGACTCAGGAAAGCTCCAACCCCGTAGGGGGATGCATCACAAGCGATGCACACAGGACGAGACTCGTTGAAATGTGCAAGAACACTGTTAGCGTGAGCAAGCCTTGACTTCGTGAAAGCCAGCCTCAGTTGCTTGTGACACAGCCACACAGCTTGTTTGTCTAGTAGCCTGTGAAGAGGACCTCAGCTACACTAGCTTTATGTGGAAGAAAAGAATTGTAGAAATTCAGGAGGCCTAGAAGGCCTGAAGTTCGGCCTTAGACTTTGGCCTGGGTGCTTCTAAAATAGCAGTTAGTTTGGATTCAGCAGGATGAATCCCAGCAGCATCAATTTTGAATCACAGAAATTCAGTAGAAGGCACCCCGATCTTGCATTTGTCTTTTCTGAGCTTGAGGCCTGATTCCCTGAATCTTAACAGGACAGCCCTAAGTCTTTCAGCTAGAATGTGTGTGGAGTCTCCTGCAATCAAGACATCGTCAAAGTAGGGGCAGACCCCTGGTATTCCTCGTAGTGTGTTTTCCATTACGCTTTGGAAAATCCCAGGAGCGACATTTACTCCAAACTGTAGCCTTTTTACTTTAAAGGCTCCCCTGTGGGTCACAATGGTCTGAGCTATGGCAGAATCATCATCAACAGGCAGCTGTTGATATGCTTGAGCTAGGTCAAGCTTTGCAAAAACACGCCCCCCCTTGAGAGAGGCCAGGATGTGACTGACCACAGGAAAAGGATAGGCATGTTGCTGCAATGCCTTATTGAGTGTGCATTTGTAATCAGCACAAATGC